>NW_022261978.1:8741698-8816698 GCF_002021735.2 Oncorhynchus kisutch | reverse complement strand
AAAAGATTTAAACTGGCGGTGATTTAGACCTTTGGCTCTTATAAAGTTAACTACCTGTGTTACTGTGGTCATAACATGTTCCATCTTTAGGGCTTTGGCACACAGTGCTTCCTGATGTATGATGCAGTGGTAAACAGTTAGCTCACCTGCACAGTTCTCTTCCCGCATCTTCTCCCGAACCATGCCCACCAGTCCACTCTTTTTACCGCACATCGCTGGCGCACCATCTGTCGTTAATCCAACGAGTTTATCCCACGGCAGCTTTATTTCAGTTACACATTTGGAAACCTCCTCAAAGATTTCCTTTCCTGTGGTTGTGCCATGCATTGATTTGAATCCTAATAGCTCCTCCGTAACACACAGATTTGAGTCCACTCCACGGATGAAGACTGACAGCTGAGCAGTATCAGATGCGTCGCAGCTCTCATCCACAGCGAGGGAGAACGCAACAAAATCTTTTCCCTTTTCCATCAGCTGGTCATACAGATTGGTGGCAAGATCACATGTGCGATCAGCTACTGTGTTCCTGCTCAGGCTCACGTTTGAAAATGCTTGTTTTTTCTCTGGGCATACGAGGTCACAAACCTTCAACATGCACTTTTTCATGAACTCTCCCTCATTAAAGGGCCGGGCTGATTTTGAGATCTCTGCTGCCACTATATAACTAGCCTTTACAGCAGCCTCGCTTTGTGATGTGGCTTTTTTAAACATATTCTGTTGTGAAACCAAACTTATTTTCATCTCCTCTACTTTCTGGCTCCTTTGAGTCATGTCCAGGTCCTTGTATTTGTCATGGTGTTTCGTTTCATAGTGTCGTCTAATGTTGTACTCCTTACTTACAGCCACGTTGACTCCACAAACAAGACAAACAGGTTTGTCTTTTACATATGTAAACAGATATTCTGCCTCCCACTTGTCCAGAAAGCTCCTGTTTTCTGCCTTTCTTTTCACCATTTTTGGGAAGGGTTAGCTCGCTGACAGTTGTAGCGTCTATGTTGCTATGACTACTGTCACAGAGGAGAGAGCGTTTCTGGGTCCTGTCCTGATTGGCGCGCGAAAACAGCAGAGCATTATGGGATTCGTAGTATTAGTGGTGAATGCGCTGTATAATACCGGCGGGCCAGCTCTAGTAGTAATATCTCGCGGGCCAAATATAATTACCCCGTGGGCCAAATTTGGCCACTAATTCGTAGTATTAGTGGTGAATGCGCTGTATAATACCGGCGGGCCAGCTCTAGTAGTAATATCTCGCGGGCCAAATATAATTACCCCGCGGGCCAAATTTGGCCCACGGGCCAGAGTTTGACACCCATGCCCTAGACTAACAAAATGTCCCCAGTTGGATCTAATGTTTGTTTGTTTACTATTCTAGTAGACTTCTGGTCCCCACAAGTATAGTTAAACCCATCCACACACACACACCACACACACACACACTACAGTACCAGTCAACAGGACATTCCAGGGTTTCTTTATTTTTTACTATTTTCTGTTTATATTTGAGATTCTTCAAAAGTAGCCACCCTTTGCCTTGATGACAGCTTTACACACTCTTGGCATTCTCTCAACCAGCTTCATGAGGTAGTCACCTGGAATGCATTTCAATTAACAGGTGTGCCTTGTTAGAAGTTAATTTGAGGAATTTCTTTCCTTCTTGATGCGTTTGAGACAATCAGTTCTGTTGTGACAAGGTAGGGGTGGTATACAGAAGATTTGGTAAAAGACCAAGTCCATATAAATGGCAAGAACAGCTCAAATAAGCAAAGAGAAACGACAGCCTATCGTTACTTTAAGACATAAAGGTCAGTCAATCTGGAAAATGTCAAGAACTTTGAAAGTTTCTTCAAGTCCAGTCACAAAAACCATCAAGAGCTATGATGAAACTGGCTCTCATGAGGACCACAGGAAAGGAAGACCCAGAGTTACCTCTGCTGCAGAGGATAAGTTCATTAGAGTTACCAGCCTCAGTTATTGCAGCCCAAATAAATGCTTCAGAGTTCAAGTAACAGACACATCTCAGAGGAGACTGTGTGAATCAGACCTTCATGGTCAAATTGCTGCAAATAAACCACTACTGAAGGACACCAATAAGAAGAAGAGACTTGCTTTGGCCAAGAAACACAAACAATGGACATTAGACCAGTGGAAATCTGTCCTCTGGTCTGATGAGTCTAAATTTGAGATGTTGTTTCCAACCGCTGTGCATTTGTGAGACACAGAGTAGGTGAACGGATGATCTCTACATGTGTGGTTCCCACCGTGAAGCATGGAGGAGGAGGTGTGATGGGGTGCTTTGCTGGTGACACTGTTAGTGATTTATTTAGAATTCAAAAAGGCACACTTAACCAGCATGGCTACCACATCATTCTGCGCTTAGTGGTACTATCATTTGTTTTTCAACAGGACAATGACCCAACACAGGCTGTGTAAGGGCTATTTGACCAAGGAGAGTGATTGAGTGCCGCATCAGATGACCTGGTCTCCACAAATCACTCGACCTCAACCCAATTGAGATGGTTTGGGATGAGTTGGACCGCAGAGTGAAGGAAAAGCAGCCAACACACGCTCAGCATACCTTCAAGACCGTTGCATTCCTCATGAAGCTGGTTGAGAGAATTCCAAGAGTGTGCAAAGCTGTCATCAAGGCAAAGGTTGGCTACTTTGAAGAATCTCAAATATAAAATATATTTTGATAACTTTTTTGGTTCCTACATGATTCCATGTGTTATTTCAGAGCTTTGATGTCGTCACTATTATTCTACAATGTAGAAAATAGTCAATATTAAGAAAAACCCTTGAATGAGTTTGTGTCCAAACCTTTGACTGGTACTGTGTGTGTATATACAGTTGAAATCGGAAGTTTACATACACCTTAAGCCAATTACATTTAAACTTAGTTTTTCACAATTCCTGACATTTAATCATAGTAAAAATGTCCTGTCTTAGTTCAGTTAGGATCACCACTTTATTTTAAGAATATGAAATGTCAGAAAAATAGTAGAGAGAATGATTTATTTCAGCTTTAATTTCTTTCATCACATTCCCAGTGTGTCAGAAGTTCATATACACTCAATTCGTATTTGGTAGCATTGCCTTTAAATTGTTTAACTTGGGTCAAACGTTTCGGGTAGCCTTCCACAAGCTACCCACAATAAGTTGGGTGAATTTTGGCCCATTCCTCCTGACAGAGCTGGTGTAACTGAGTCAGGTTTGTAGGCCTCCTTGCTCGCACACGCTTTTTCAGTTCTGCCCACAAATGTTCTATAGGATTGAGGTCAGGGCTTTGTGATGGCCAATCCAATACCTTGACTTTGTTGTCCTTAAGCCATTTTGACACAACTTTGGAAGTATGCTTGGGGTCATTGTCCATTTGGTAGACCCATTTGCAACCAAGCTTTAACTTCCTGACTGATGTCTTGAGATGTTGTTTCAATATATCCACATAGTTTTCCTGCCTAATGATGCCATCTATTTTGAAGTGCACCAGTCCCTCCTGCAGCAAAGCACCCCCACAACATGATGCTGCCTCCCCCATGCTTCACGGTCGGGATGATGTTCTTCGGCTTGCAAGCCTCCCCCTTTCTCCTCCAAACATAACTATGGTCATTACGGCCAAACAGTTCTATTTTCCTTTCATCAGACCAGAGGATATTTCTCCAAAAAGTACCATCTTTGTCCCCATGTGCAGTTGCAAACCGTAGTCTGGCTTTTTTATGGCAGTTTTGGAGCAGTGGCTTCTTCCTTGCTGAGCGGTCTCTCAGGTTCTGTCGATATAGGACTTGTTTTACTGTGGATAAAGATAATTTTGTACCTGTTTCCTCCAGCATCTCCACAAGGTCCTTTGCTGTTGTTCTGGGATTGATTTTTACTTTTCGCACCAAAGTACGTTCATTTCTAGGAGACAGAATGTGTCTCCTTCATGAGTGGTATGACGGCTGCGTTGTCCCATGGCGTTTGTTTGTACAGATTAACGTGGTACCTTCAGGTACCTTGGTACCTTCATCCCAAGGATGAACCAGAGGTGGAGGTCTACAATTGTTTTTATGAGGTCTTGGCTGATTTCTTTAGATTTTCACATGATGTCAAGCAAAGAGGCACTGAGTTTGAAAGTAGGCCTTGAAATACATCCACAGGTACACCTCCAATTGACTCAATTAGCCTATCAGAAGCTTCTAAAGCCATGACATCATTTTCTGAAATTTTCCAAGCTGTTTAAAGGCACAGTCAACTTAGTGTATGTAAACTTCTGACCCACTGGAATTGTGATACAGTGAATTATAAGTGAAATAATCTGTCTGTAAACTAATGTTGGAAAAATGACTTGTGTCGTACACAAAGTAGATGTCCTAACCGACTTGCCAAAACTATAGTTTGTTAATTCTTGTTAACAAACTATAGTTTTGTCAAGTCGGTTAAGACATCTACTTTGTGCATGACAGAAGTCATTTTTCCAACATGGAGTGGTGGACTCCAACCTAAGTGGACTCCAACCTAAGTGTGTTTAAACTTCCGAGGTAAATCAGTAAGTAAAGTGTGTTACATTAAACAGCTGCGGTATCTCTGTGTAGTAGAAGGTGTTCTGTTCCTTGTTGTATTTCTGGAGCTGGGCGGCGTAGTCGTTCCTGCACTCCTCCGCTGTGTGTGTCTTCACATGGGCATGCTGCTTCACCTGGACACACACACACACACCTGTATTAACTGGTATATAGGTACGTATGCTGCTTCACCTAGACACACACACACACACACACACACACACACACCTGTATTAACTGGTATATAGGTACGTATGCTGCTTCACCTGGACACACACACACACACACCTGTATTAACTGGTATACAGGTACGTATGCTGCTTCACCTGGACACACACACACACACCTGTATTAACTGGTATATAGGTACGTATGCTGCTTCACCTGGACACACACCTGTATTAACTGGTATATAGGTACGCATGCTGCTTCACCTGGACACACACCTGTATTAACTGGTATATAGGTACGTATGCTGCTTCACCTGGACACACACCTGTATTAACTGGTATATAGGTACGCATGCTGCTTCACCTGGACACACACACACACACACACACACACACACACCTGTATTAACTGGTATATAGGTACGTATGCTGCTTCACCTGGACACACACCTGTATTAACTGGTATATAGGTACGTATGCTGCTTCACCTGGACACACACCTGTATTAACTGGTATATAGGTACGTATGCTGCTTCACCTGAACACACCTGTATTAACTGGTATACAGGTACGTATGCTGCTTCACCTGAACACACACACCTGTATTACCTGGTATATAGGTACGTATGCTGCTTCACCTGAACACACACACACCTGTATTACCTGGTATATAGGTACGTATGCTGCTTCACCTGGACACACACACACACCTGTATTAACTGGTATATAGGTACGCATGCTGCTTCACCTGAACACACACACCTGTATTAACTGGTATATAGGTACGCATGCTGCTTCACCTGGACACACACCTGTATTACCTGGTATATAGGTACGTATGCTGCTTCACCTGAACACACACACACACACACACCTGTATTAACTGGTATATAGGTACGTATGCTGCTTCACCTGGACACACGCCTGTATTACCTGGTATATAGGTACGTATGCTGCTTCACCTGGACACACACCTGTATTAACTGGTATATAGGTACGTATGCTGCTTCACCTGGACACACACACCTGTATTAACTGGTATATAGGTACGTATGCTGCTTCACCTGGACACACACACCTGTATTAACTGGTATATAGGTACGTATGCTGCTTCACCTGGACACACACACACACCTGTATTAACTGGTATATTAGGTACGTTTCCTGCTTCACCTGGACACACACACCTGTATTACCTGGTATACAGGTACGTATGCTGCTTCACCTGGACACACACCTGTATTAACTGGTATATAGGTACGTATGCTGCTTCACCTGGACACACACCAGTATTACCTGGTATATAGGTACATATGCTGCTTCACCTGGACACACACCTGTATTAACTGGTATATAGGTACGTATGCTGCTTCACCTGGACACACACCTGTATTAACTGGTATATAGGTACGTATGCTGCTTCACCTGGACACACACCTGTATTAACTGGTATACAGGTACGTATGCTGCTTCACCTGGACACACACCTGTATTAACTGGTATACAGGTACGTATGCTGCTTCACCTGGACACACACACACACACACACCTGTATTACCTGGTATACAGGTACGTATGCTGCTTCACCTGGACACACCTGTATTAACTGGTATACAGGTACGTATGCTGCTTCACCTGGACACACACACACCTGTATTAACTGGTATACAGGTACGTATGCTGCTTCACCTGGACACACCTGTATTAACTGGTATATAGGTACGTATGCTGCTTCACCTGGACACACACACCTGTATTAACTGGTATACAGGTACGTATGCTGCTTCACCTGGACACACACACCTGTATTAACTGGTATACAGGTACGTATGCTGCTTCACCTGGACACACACACACACCTGTATTAACTGGTATATAGGTACGTATGCTGCTTCACCAGGACACACACACACCTGTATTAACTGGTATACAGGTACGTATGCTGCTTCACCTGGACACACACACACCTGTATTAACTGGTATATAGGTACGTATGCTGCTTCACCAGGACACACACACACACACACCTGTATTAACTGGTATACAGGTACGTATGCTGCTTCACCTGGACACACACACACACACACCTGTATTAACTGGTATATAGGTACGTATGCTGCTTCACCTGGATACACCTGTATTAACTGGTATACAGGGACGTGGTGTGAACGTTACTCTGTGAGTGTGTGTACCTTCTCAACATCTGCTTTCACAGCGTTTGTGTCGTTCTCAATTTTCTCCGCTTGCTGTGTGGCTTTCTCTGCCTCTCCCCACTCCTTGGCAAAACGCCTCTTAGTCTGCACACCACACACACACACACACACACACAGAGAGACTTGGTTAAGTGAGGGTTATCGGGATCACCAACTGGATTCAGCCACAGGACGATTACTTCCTGAGCAGATGGACGGTCAGAGGGCCATATTTATAAATCATTTGTAGAGCAAATTGACTAAAACAATCATTTCAAACCTTGCTTACATTTATATATGATCCTGTCTCTCTATTAGGAGTGGGAACACATTTATATATGATCCTGTCTCTCTATTAGGAGTGGGAACACTGGGGAACACATTTATATATGATCCTGTCTCTCTATTAGGAGTGGGAACACATTTATATATGATCCTGTCTCTCTATTAGGAGTGGGAATACATTTATATATGATCCTGTCTCTCTATTAGGAGTGGGAATACATTTATATATGATCCTGTCTCTCTATTAGGAGTGGGAACACATTTATATATGATCCTGTCTCTCTATTAGGAGTGGGAACACATTTATATATGATCCTGTCTCTCTATTAGGAGTGGGAACACATTTATATATGATCCTGTCTCTCTATTAGGAGTGGGAACACATTTATATATGATCCTGTCTCTCTATTAGGAGTGGGAACACATTTATATATGATCCTGTCTCTCTATTAGGAGTGGGAACACATTTATATATGATCCTGTCTCTCTATTAGGAGTGGGAACACATTTATATATGATCCTGTCTCTCTACTAGGAGTGGGAACACATTTATATATGATCCTGTCTCTCTATTAGGAGTGGGAACACATTTATATATGATCCTGTCTCTCTATTAGGAGTGGAAACACATTTATATATGATCCTGTCTCTCTACTAGGAGTGGGAACACATTTATATATGATCCTGTCTCTCTACTAGGAGTGGGAATACTGGGGAACACATTTATATATGATCCTGTCTCTCTACTAGGAGTGGGAATACTGGGGAACACATTTCCAACCATGTAAACCACTTGGAGCTGACTTCCTGGTGTTGTCGAACAATGAACATTCAACCAATTTATTTGTTTTGCTCAGAAACTTTGGGGGGGGGGGGGCCAATCAAAACCATATAGGGGTTATAACATATTCACTCTCAATCACACAGAAACCTCCCCCCTCCCTCTCCCCTCCCTCTCCCCTCCCCTCACACAGAAACTCACATTCTCCAGCTGTTTGAAACTGATCTCCAAGTTCTGTTGAGCTTTTTTGGCATCGGCCAGGTACTGGGGGAGAGAGAGAGATTAGTTAGATGACAACATCAAAGTGAGTTCAACATGTCGGTGATGTTCTCTCCTACCCTCCCTCTCTCCTCTCCTCCCACCCTCTCTCCTCCCTCTCTCCCCTCCCTCCCTCTCTCTCTCTCTCTCCTCCCTCCATCTCTCCTTCCTTCCCCCTCTCCCCCCCCCCCCTCCCTCCCCTCCATCTCTCCTTCCTCTCCCCCCCCCCCCCCTCCCCTCCCTCTCCCTCCCCTCCCCTCCTTCCCCCCCCTCTCATCTCTCCCTCCATCTCTCTCTCACGGTTTTGCGTTCTTGTTTGAGGTCCTGAAGGTATTTGGTGAGTTCTACACAGATTCCAGTCATCATGTTCTCTGCTATCAGCTCTCTCTGGCCCGCATAGTCATTCAGCTCATTCACAATGTCCTGGAATGACTGGTGATTGGTGAACCTGCAGGTGGAGGGGCAACAAGACCGAGGGGATAGAGAGAGATTAGTTAGATGACAACATAGCCACTCTCTAGCCACTTTAAACTATGCCACTTTGTTTACATACCCTACATTACTCATCTCATATGTATATACTGTACTCAATATCATCTACTGCATCTTGCCTATGCCATTCTGTACCATCACTCATTCATATATCTTTATGTACATATTCTTTATCCCTTTACACTTGTGTGTATAAGGTTGTAGTTGTGGAATTGTTAGGTTAAATTACTCGTTGGTTATTACTGCATTGTCGGTACTAGAAGCACCAGCATTTTGCTACACTCGCATTAACATCTGCTAACCATGTGAATGTGACAAATAACATTTGATTTGAATGTGATTGGTTCACTTCCAGGAAACAGGGTTCAAGGGTTGTATGTTATTGGTTCACTTCCAGGAAACAGGGTTCAAGGGTTGTATGTTATTGGTTCACTTCCAGGAAACAGGGTTCAAGGGTTGTATGTTATTGGTTCACTTCCAGGAAACAGGGTTCAAGGGTTGTATGTTATTGGTTCACTTCCAGGAAACAGGGGTAAAGAGTTGTATGTTATTGGTTCACTTCCAGGAAACAGGGGTAAAGAGTTGTATGTGATTGGTGGGATAAAGAAATCTGTCTGTCTAATAAAGACAAACACGAGAGACAAAGGATAAGCACAGCATTCATCTGATAATCACTAACTGATTAGAGAGAGGACACAGACAGAGACAGAGAGACAGACAGAGAGAGGCAGACAGAGAGGCAGACAGAGAGAGGACACAGACAGAGACAGAGACAGACAGAGAGAGGCAGACAGAGAGAGGCAGACAGAGAGGCAGACAGAGAGGCAGACAGAGAGGCAGACAGAGAGGCAGACAGAGAGAGGCAGACAGAGAGAGGCAGACAGAGAGAGGCAGACAGAGAGAGGCAGACAGAGAGAGGCAGACAGAGAGAGGCAGACAGAGAGAGGCAGACAGAGAGAGGCAGACAGAGAGAGGCAGACAGAGAGAGGCAGACAGAGAGAGGCAGACAGAGAGAGGCAGACAGAGAGGCAGACAGAGAGGCAGACAGAGAGGCAGACAGAGACACAACTCACCCACACTCTTGCTCCTCCTTGCTGCCTCGTTTAAGGTATTTCTTGGAGAGGTTTCTGAGGGGAAGAGAGAATGTCAGGGTTACATTCTAACAACTAATTAAAATACACAGACACAGACAGACAGACAGAGCACACAGACAGAGCACACAGACAGAGCACACAGACAGAGAGACACACACACACACACAGAGACACACAGACAGAGCACACAGACAGAGCACACAGACAGAGCACACAGACAGAGCACACAGAGAGCACACAGAGAGCACACAGACAGACTGTCTGTCTGTGTGCTCTGTCTGTCTGTGTGCTCTGTCAGACAGACAGAAACAGACAGACAGACACCTGAGTTGCTTGGCGTAGTTCTGTTCTATCTCGGTCCGTTCTCTCACAAACTTCACATATCGGTCCACCAGATCCAGTCCTGACTGGGTGTGTTTATCAATACCATCATACTGGTCCTACAGACAGGAGAGACAGAACAGGGTTAGATACTGGACTGATACAACACACTCCTCTACCATCATACTTGTCCTACAGACAGGAGAGACAGAACAGGGTTAGATACTGGACTGATACAACACACTCCTCTACCATCATACTGGTCCTACAGACAGGAGAGACAGAACAGGGTTAGATACTGGACTGATACAACACACTCCTCTACCATCATACTGGTCCTACAGACAGGAGAGACAGAACAGGGTTAGATACTGGACTGATATAACACACTCCTCTACCATCATACTGGTCCTACAGACAGGAGAGAGAACAGGGTTAGATACTGGACTGATACAACACACTCCTCTACCATCATACTGGTCCTACAGACAGGAGAGACAGAACAGGGTTAGATACTGGACTGATATAACACACTCCTCTACCATCATACTGGTCCTACAGACAGGAGAGACAGAACAGGGTTAGATACTGGACTGATACAACACACTCCTCTACCTCCTGTCCTACAGACAGGAGACAGAACAGGGTTAGATACTGGACTGATACAACACACTCCTCTACCATCATACTGGTCCTACAGACAGGAGAGAGAACAGGGTTAGATACTGGACTGATATAACACACTACTCTATACAGTAGTAATATAACTACTAGTTACAGGACAGGAACACTGCTCCTCTTACATCACTACACCAGCCAGTTGTACAGGTATATCCTCTTCACTATGTATCCAACCCTGGTCTCTGTCTGACAGACGATCTGCTATCTACGGGCTGGGTTGAGTTCTCTCACTCACACACTCTGACTCACTCACTATGTGGGTATCTACGGGCTGGGTTGAGTTCACTCTCTGACTCACTGACTATGTAGGTATGTAGGGATCTCTGTGTCTGAAGTCCATGGTGACTGAGACACAGATAGACTCTCCTCAGAGACAGACAGACACTCTCCTCAGAGACAGACAGACAGACTCTCCTCAGAGACAGACAGACAGACTCTCCTCAGAGACAGACAGACAGACAGACTCTCCTCAGAGACGCAGATAGACTCTCCTCAGAGACGCAGATAGACTCTCCTCAGAGACGCAGATAGACTCTCCTCAGAGACGCAGATAGACTCTCCTCAGAGACGCAGATAGACTCTCCTCAGAGACGCAGATAGACTCTCCTCAGAGACGCAGATAGACTCTCCTCAGAGACGCAGATAGACTCTCCTCAGAGACGCAGATAGACTCTCCTCAGAGACGCAGATAGACTCTCCTCAGAGACGCAGATAGACTCTCCTCAGAGACGCAGATAGACTCTCCTCAGAGACGCAGATAGACTCTCCTCAGAGACGCAGATAGACTCTCCTCAGAGACGCAGATAGACTCTCCTCAGAGACGCAGATAGACTCTCCTCAGAGACGCAGATAGACTCTCCTCAGAGACACAGAGGCTGCATCCCCTACTACTAACCAGGCCCACTAGGGTTCTGG
This sequence comes from Oncorhynchus kisutch, assembly GCF_002021735.2. NCBI lineage: Eukaryota > Metazoa > Chordata > Actinopteri > Salmoniformes > Salmonidae > Oncorhynchus > Oncorhynchus kisutch. The sequence continues at coordinate 8,804,974 of NW_022261978.1, read as the reverse complement.
TCTAAAGTAGTACCCTACTACTAACCAGGCCCACTAGGGGTCTGGTCTAAAGTTGTACCCTACTACTAACCAGGCCCACTAGGGGTCTGGTCTAAAGTAGTGCCCTACTACTAACCAGGCCGACTGGGGGTCTGGTCTAAAGTAGTGCCCTACTACTAACCAGGCCGACTGGGGGTCTGGTCTAAAGTAGTGCCCTACTACTAACCAGGCCCACTAGGGGTCTGGTCTAAAGTAGTGCACTATGTAGGGAATATAGTGCCATTTGGGATGTAGCCATGTACTAAACAGAGCTAATGATCTGAATAGAGGTATTTATACAGAACATATTTACTACAGTCATGTCCTCAATACTACATCTGAACCAGGACACAGAGAGAGAGGTAGGGAGAGGGAACGAGGGGACAGGGGGTGAGACAGAGGGAGAGAGAGGTAGGGAGAGGGAACGAGAGGGGACAGGGTGGTGAGAGAGGGAGGGGACGAGCGAGAGAGAAAGGAGAGAGAAAGAGAGAGAAAGAGAGAAAAAGAAAGAGAGAGAGAGGGTGAGAGAAAGGAGAGAAAGAGAATAACATTTCAGAGCCACTTATTGGGTCAAACCTAGTATAAACTGTCTGGAGACTACTGCCGATATACACCTAGTGTAACCTCTGGAGACTACTGCTGATATACACCTAGTATAAACTCTGTCTGGAGACTCCTGCTGATATACACCTAGTGTAACCTCTGTCTGGAGACTCCTGCTGATATACACCTAGTGTAACCTCTGTCTGGAGACTACTGCTGATATACACCTAGTGTAACCTCTGTCTGGAGACTACTGCTGCCTCTGCTCTGATAAGAGGTCCAGACCTTAGTGGCGCCGGCCTTTCTCTACACTGGCCCTGTAACATTAAGGTCCCTGGTTCAACCCCCAGTCTGACTGCTTGTCCCCAATAAGACGCTGCCACAGGATAATCCCCCTGGTCATCATGTGTTGGAACTTGGAACCCTGCCCCTGTTCTGTTGTGTTCCGTTGTGTTCCGTTGTAGCTGAGGTTTGGGTTACGTCCTAAATCGCACCCTTTTCCCTACACAGTGCACTACCTCGGCTCTGGTCAAAAGTAGCGCACTAGCATATAGGGAATATAGTGCCAGATTTGGAACGCAGACCTGGTCAGGTTCCAGCTGCTGGGGATTCAAAACAACAGCCCAGCCCGTTGGAGAGATTTAAACATGCGACCTTATTTCCTTTCCTCTCTCCTATCAGTGATCTAACACAACTAGACAGGGTTAGATTCCATAGATTCCACCTACCAGAGCAATGATGTAACCTGAGGGAGAACATTATACAGAACACATTTACTACAGTCATGTCCTCAATACTGCATCTGAACCAGGACAGAGAGAGAGAGAGAGAGAAAGAGAGCGAGAGAGAGAGAGAGCGGTAGGGAGAGGAGAGAGAGAGAGGAGGAGAGGAGAGAGAGAGGGGGAGAAGAGAGGAGAGGAGGAAGAAGAGAAGGGGGAGAGGAGAGAGAGAGAGGAGGAGAGGAGAGAGAGTAGAGGAGAGGAGAGAGAGGAGGAGAGGAGAGAGAAGAGAGGAGGAAGAAGAGAGAGAGGAAAGAGGAGCAGAGAGAGAATGGGGAAAGGAGGAGAGAGAGATAGGGGAGAGGAGAGAGAGGAGAGGAGAGAGAGAGTAGAGGAGAGGAGAGAGAGGAGGAGATGAGAGAGAGAAGAGAGGAGGAGATGAGAGAGAGAAGAGAGGAGGAAGAAGAGAAGGGGGAGAGGAGAGAGAGAGTAGAGGAGAGGAGAGAGGAGGAGAGAGAAGAGAGGAGGAAGGAGAGAGAGAGGAAAGAGGAGCAGAGAGAGAATGGCGAAAGGAGGAGAGAGAGATAGGGGAGAGGAGAGAAAGAACATGATGACATCATCATCATAACACTGAGGCTACCTATCAGCCAGGAGAGTCCCTGTCCATTGAAAGGGTTAAAGGGGTACTTTGGGATTTTGGCATTGTATCCCTTTATCTACCTCCCCAGAGTCAGATGTCCTCATGGATATCATGTTTGTGTCACCGCATGAAGTTTGAAGGACGTTGCTAAGAAACGTAATTACTAACTAGGATTAGAGCAATGACTGGAAGACTATGGGTGTTAGCATTGGCTCACTAAACTACCTCCAACGTCCCTCACACTTCACACAGACGAATGGGATCCATGAGTTCATCTGACTCTGCGGAGGTAGAGAAAGGGCCTCAATGCCAAAATCCTGAAGTACCCCTTTAAGAGAGAATAACTACTAGGGCTGATGGGAGAATTTATGTCCAAATGGCCTCCTATTCCATACATACTAGACCAGAGCCCAAATGGCCTCCTATTCCCTACATACTAGACCAAAACCCATGGGCCCAAACGGCCTTCTATTCCCTAAATACTGGACCAGAACTGAAATGGCCTCCTATTCCCTACATACCAGAGCCCAAATGACCTCCCATTCCCTATATACTAGACCAGAGCCCCATGGGCCCAAATGGCCTCCTATTTCCCATGGGCCAAAATGGCCTCCTATTCCCTACATACTAGACCAAAGCCCCATGGGCCCAAATAGCCTCCTATTCCCTACATACTAGACCAGAGCCCCATGGGCCCAAAATGGCCTCCTATTCCCCATGGGCCCAAATGGCCTCCTATTCCCCATGGGCCCAAATGGCCTCCTATTCCCCATGGGCCCAAATGGCCTCCTATTCCCCATGGGCCCAAATGGCCTCCTATTCCCCATGGGCCCAAATGGCCTCCCATTCCCTACATACTAGACCAGAGCCCAAATGGCCTCCTATTCCCTACATACTAGACCAGAGCCCTATGGACCCAAATGGCCTCCTATTTTCTACATACTAGACCAGAGCCCAAATGGCCTCCTATTTCCTACATACTAGACCAGAGCCCCATGAGCCCAAATGGCCTCTTATTCCCTACATACTAGACCAAAAGCCATTGGCCCAAACGGCCTTCTAATCCCTAAATACTAGACCAGAACTGAAATGGCCTCCTATTCCCTACATACTAGACCAGAGCCCCATGGGCTGACAAAATGGCCTCCTATTCCCCATGGGCCCAAATGGCCTCCTATTCCCCATGGGCCCAAATGGCCTCCTATTCCCCATGGGTCCAAATGGCCAACTATTCCCCATGGGCCAAAATGGCATCCCATTCCCTACATACCAGAGCCCAAATGACCTCCTATTCCCTACATACTAGACCAGAGCCCCATGGGCCAACAAAATGGCCTCCTATTCCCCATGGGCCCAAATGGCCTCCTATTCCCCATGGGCCCAAATGGGCTCCTATTCCCCATGGGCCCAAATGGCCAACTATTCCCCATGGGCCAAAATGGCATCCCATTCCCTACATACCAGAGCCCAAATGACCTCCTATTCCCTACATACTAGACCAGAGCCCCATGGGCCGACAAAATGGCCTCCTATTCCCCATGGGCCCAAATGGCCTCCTATTCCCCATGGGCCCAAATGGCCTCCTATTCCCCATGGGCCCAAATGGCCTCCTATTCCCCATGGGCCCAAATGGCCTCCTATTCCCCATGGGCCCAAATGGCCTCCTATTCCCCATGGGCCAAAATGGCATCCCATTCCCTACATACCAGAGCCCAAATGACCTCCTATTCCCTACATACTAGACCAGAGCCCCATGGGCCGACAAAATGGCCTCCTATTCCCCATGGGCCCAAATGGCCTCCTATTCCCCATGGGCCCAAATGGCCTCCTATTCCCCATGGGCCCAAATGGCCTCCTATTCCCCATGGGCCCAAATGGCCTCCTATTCCCCATGGGCCCAAATGGCCTCCTATTCCCCATGGGCCCAAATGGCCTCCTATTCCCCATGGGCCCAAATGGCCTCCTATTCCCCATGGGCCCAAATGGCCTCCTATTCCCTACATACTAGACCAGGCCCCAAATGGCCTCCTATTCCCTACATACTAGACCAGAGCCCCATGGACCCAAATGGCCTCCTATTCCCTACATACTAGACCAGGGCCCAAATGGTCTCCTATTCCCTACATACTAGACCAGAGCCCCATGGGCCCAAATGGCCTCCTATTCCCTACATACTAGACCAGGCCCCAAATGGCCTCCTATTCCCTACATACTAGACCACTCATATTCCCTACATACTAGACCAGAGCCCAAATGGCCTCCTATTTCCTACATACTAGACCAGAGCCCCGTGGACCCAAATGGCCTCCTATTCCCTACATACTAGACCAGGCCCCAAATGGCCTCCTATTCCCTACATACTAGACCACTCATATTCCCTACATACTAGACCAGAGCCCAAATGGCCTCCTATTTCCTACATACTAGACCAGAGCCCCGTGGACCCAAATGGCCTCCTATTCCCTACATACTAGACCAGAGCCCAAATGGCCTCCTATTCCCTACATACTAGACCAGAGCCCAAATGGCCTCCTATTCCCTACATACTAGACCAGAGCCCAAATGGCCTCCTATTCCCATCATACTAGACCAGAGCCCAAATGGCCTCCTATTCCCATCATACTAGACCAGAGCCCAAATGGCCTCCTATTCCCTACATACTAGACCAGAGCCCAAATGGCCTCCTATTCCCTTCATACTAGACCAGAGCCCCATGGACATATTCACAAAGCATGTCAGAGTAGCTCTGCTGATCAGGGACCAGGTTCCACCTCTTATTATTCAGGGTCTAAATAAAAAGGCCAAACTGATCCTGGATCAGCACTCCTACTCTGAGGCGCTTCATGAACATGGACCCTGGTCAAAAGTTGTGCACTATATAGGGAATGGGGTTTGCCACGTAGGACATAGACTGTCTCCATAGAGTGTGTGACCTGCTGACTGAAACCCTACTTACTGGCCTGTGGCTATGAACTGTACAAGTTGTCCTTTTGATTCAGATCTAGGATCAACGTACACTACCATCACTCCACGAGTTGGATCAACTCAAAACTGACCTTAGACCAGTGTCTAACTCCATTCGAGTACTCCTCCCCTGGTGAGATCAGACTGCCCATAACCCCCTGACAATATGGTTCAATATGGTTCACCTGAGTTGGTTCAATAACGGTTCACACCTCGTCACCGCACGCACAAAACACGAGTAATTCAATAGTATCTCTACAAACCAACTAAATGTTATGATAACATCAATGACTTGCTCATACGTTGAATATGATCATATGGGTTGTAACTAGTTTATATGCGGATGCTGGACAACAACAAAAAAATGGATCTATTACAGAAGCCTAACTAGCTAAGTCGCCTTTAATAGGTCAAGGTATGCAACATTGCGAAATAACAGCCGCCCTCAAGCTACAAGCTAATTTAGTCTACTTGCCGTGAGTTGTCATCAACTTTGTTAGAGTTAACAGTTGAAAACAATGTCAAAGGCATGTATTATTTTTGAGACAGCAAAAACAATCACCTTCTCCAGGGAATGTGCTGTTATTGTGTAGCTAAGGTTACTGTAGCTAGTGCATATGTCCTTACCCAAAGATCCGTCCCCCAATCCATGTTTTCAAAGTTCCCACCTACAGAAAAAGGAGGCTTTCTATCAATCTTTAGTTCCCAAACTCTTGGAGGATCCACAAACTTTTGTCTAGAGAGGGGAGATGTCGGAGGAAATGTCGGGAAGTTGACGCCTCAATCATCCGTTCCTTCAAGGGAAAGACAAATATTTTCGCCCGGTCGTCTTGAAACTAGTTTTGGTCGCAAGACAAGAGAGGGTGGGAGGGTTGGTCACCAGTCTTTCCAGATTTCATGTCGCGAATGTTTCGCTTGGTCTTAAAGGAGCCGAGGTTCATTCTTTGAAGTGTCAAGGTTTATACCAAAATGGGAAACACATTTATACATTTTATTGTTACATCTTAAATGTTGCTTATTTACCTTTGTGTAACGTACTACTTTTGCCTAACCAATCTAGGAAATCTGAGTGAGTAGTAGGCTGTAAAATGATTTATTTTCATGTTAGCTACATGCATTTATTCATTACTACAACCATTACAATAATAAGCAACTAATCTACCATTACTGTTAAAATCAATACCACGACGACGAGCCTATGATTACGATAAAAACGATAACCATTCCTGTTATGAGAATCTCAAGAGGACTAAACCATTTGCGCGTTGGCCACACTTTTAGAAAGCCCAGAGAACTTGGTCGGTACTAGCTACCAGTCAAAAACCCCGATTATTTCTACAATTCCTCTTCCTTAAATGTGATTTTAAAACTAACCTTAACCACACTACTGACCTTATACAAATAGTTGTTTTCATGAATTTGTAATGATATAACCCATTTCGACTTTGTGGCTGTGTTAAATAGTGAAAACCGAGGCGGTCAACATCAGTAGGTGTGCTTGCGGCCCCGCCTCTCTCCCGTTTTACCTGTTTTCCAGACAGGTTCTACAGCACACCGGTTAACGGCTCAAGTCTGACAGGAAGTGGTTGTTTCTGGTATTACATGCCCCAGTTTATCACTGCAACTGACGCCACACATATCCCTCAATAGTTCATAAGAATTATCTTCATTTTATTCTTAAACCTTTATTACAGTATTATTTCCCTACATAGAAAACTAAAGCAGTAATGTGCACGTTTTATTTACAATCTAATATAACATTTCATATTGCAGTTTTATGGAAAGACTCTCTCTTTTTTTATCATTCTTTTTTTTTACCTTTATTTAACTAGGCAAGTCAGTTAAGAACAAATTCTCATTTTCAATGACGGCCTAGGAACAGTGGGTTAACTGCCTGTTCAGGGGCAGAACGACAGATTTTGTACCTTGTCAGCTCAGGGATTTGAACTTGCAACCTTTCGGTTACTAGTCCAATGCTCTAACCACTAGGCTACCCTGCCGAAATGTACATAAAAAAAGATAAATCCTATCTGAGTCAGACAAAGATGTTCATATAATAGGTAAGATATACAACAACCTTGCCGAGGGCCTATTCAACTGACAATCTCTGAGAAAATAATATAAACTATTGGAACCAAGACTTAAAAATAACTAACGAAATTACAGGTAATAAAAATGTACCCTTAATCCAGTATAAACTAATGTCCACTCTAAAAAAAAAAGTAGGGGTTCACCAAGGGTTCTTCTGAGATCCTCAAAGTTCTTTGAAGAACCTTAGGGTTCTTGACACTGAAAATGCCCCCCAAAAGGTTCTTCTAACCCTAACCCCAGGAGATGGGGTTCATCGAGGAACCTCCTTAGTTGGTGGGGGTTCTTGAAGGAACCTAACTCCCCAACTGAACCTAACTGCCCAACTGAACCCAACTGTCCAACTGAACCTAACTGCCCAACAGAACCTAACTGTCCAACTGAACCTGACTGCCCAACTGAACCTAACTGTCCAACTGAACCTAACTGTCCAACTGAACCTAACTGCCCAACTGAACCTAACTGTCCAACTGAACCTAACTGTCCAACTGAACCTAACTGCCCAACTGAACCTAACTGCCTAACTGAACCTAACTGCCCAACATTTGGATTTGAATTTCAAAGGACAGCAGGTGCAGATCTCCTCAATTTAAGGTTTGTCCCTTGTATGATCTACATTGATATTGTTTTATGATGATACCATCTATCATTTCATATTTGTGCAAATCTTTAAAAAAAACTGAAAATAGACACAATTCAATAGATATCAATCAACAAAGAGGTAAGAATATGTAGGCTATAAGAGTATGTTGAAGGCTAGCTGTATTGGGTGGAGATGACTGAACTGCTCACTTGTGTGTCTGTGTCTGCAGGTAAACAGACTAGGAGGCATGAAAAGGTATGTCAATTGGAGTGGCAACCCGTCTTGCAGTGGCAACCCGTCGTGTAGTAGCAGTGGCAACCCGTCATGTAGTAGCAGTGGCAACCCGTCGTGTAGTAGCAGTGGCAACCCGTCGTGTAGTGGCAGTGGCAACCCGTCGTGCAGTGGCAGTGGCAACCTGTTGTGCAGTGGCAACCCGTTGTGCAGTGGCAACCCGTCGTGCAGTGGCAGTGGCAACCCGTCGTGCAGTGGCAGTGGCAACCCGTCGTGCAGTGGCAACCCGTCGTGCAGTGGCAACCCGTCGTGTAGTAGCAGTGGCAACCCGTTGTGTAGTAGCAGTGGCAACCCGTCGTGCAGTGGCAGTGGCAACCCGTCGTGCAGTGGCAGTGGCAACCCGTCGTGCAGTGGCAACCCATCGTGCAGTGGCAACCCGTCGTGTAGTAGCAGTGGCAACCCGTTGTGTAGTAGCAGTGGGAACCCGTCGTGCAGTGGCAGTGGCAACCCGTCGTGCAGTGGCAGTGGCAACCCGTCGTGTAGTAGCAGTGGCAACCCATTGTGTAGTAGCAGTGGCAACCCGTCGTGTAGTAGCAGTGGCAACCCGTTGTGTAGTAGCAGTGGCAACCCGTCGTGTAGTAGCAGTGGCAACCCGTCGTGCAGTGGCAGTGGCAACCCGTTGTGTAGTAGCAGTCGCAACCCGTCGTGCAGTGGCAACCCGTCGTGCAGTGGCAACCCGTCGTGTAGTAGCAGTGGCAACCCGTCGTGCAGTGGCAACCCGTCGTGCAGTGGCAACCCGTCATGCAGTGGCAACCCGTCGTGCAGTGGCAGTGGCAACCCGTCGTGCAGTGGCAACCCGTCGTGCAGTGGCAACCCGTCGTGTAGTGGCAACCCGTCATGCATTGGCAACCCGTAGTGCAGTGGCAGTGGCAACTCGTCGTGTAGTAGCAGTGGCAACCCGTTGTGTAGTAGCAGTGGCAACCCGTCGTGTAGTAGAAGTGGCAACCCGTTGTGTAGTAGCAGTGGCAACCCGTCGTGTAGTAGCAGTGGCAACCGGTCGTGCAGTGGCAACCCGTCGTGTAGTAGCAGTGGCAACCCGTCGTGTAGTAGCAGTGGCAACCCGTTGTGCAGTAGCAGTGGCAACCCGTCGTGTAGTAGCAGTGGCAACCCGTCGTGTAGTAGCAGTGGCAACCCGTTGTGTAGTAGCAGTGGCAACCCGTCGTGTAGTAGCAGTGGCAACCCGTCGTGTAGTAGCAGTGGCAACCCGTTGTGTAGTAGCAGTGGCAACCCGTCGTGTAGTAGCAGTGGCAACCCGTCGTGCAGTGGCAACCCATCGTGCAGTGGCAGTGGCAACCCGTCGTGCAGTGGCAACCCGTCGTGTAGTAGCAGTGGCAACCCGTCGTGCAGTGGCAACCCGTTGTGTAGTAGCAGTGACAACCCGTTGTGTAGTAGCAGTGGCAACCCGTCGTGCAGTGGCAACTCGTTGTGTAGTAGCAGTGGCAACCCGTTGTGCAGTGGCAGTGGCAACGCGTTGTGTAGTAGCAGTGGCAACCCGTCGTGTAGTAGCAGTGGCAACCCGTTGTGCAGTGGCAACCCGTCGTGTAATAGCAGTGGCAACCCGTTGTGCAGTGGCAACCCGTCGTGCAGTGGCAACCCGTCGTGCAGTGGCAACCCGTCGGGCAGTGGCAACCCGTCGTGCAGTGGCAACCCGTCAGGCAGTGGCAACCCGTCGTGCAGTGGCAACCCGTCGTGTAGTAGCAGTGGCAACCCGTCGTGCAGTGGCAGTGGCAACCCGTCGTGTAGTAGCAGTGGCAACCCGTCGTGTAGTAGCAGTGGCAACCCGTCGTGTAGTAGCAGTGGCAACCCGTCGTGCAGTGGCAGTGGCAACCCGTCGTGCAGTGGCAGTGGCAACCCGTCGTGCAGTGGCAGTGGCAACCCGTCGTGCAGTGGCAACCCGTCGTGCAGTGGCAACCCGTCATGCAGTGGCAACCCGTCGTGCAGTGGCAGTGGCAACCCGTCGTGCAGTGGCAACCCGTCGTGCAGTGGCAACCCGTCGTGTAGTGGCAACCCGTCATGCATTGGCAACCCGTAGTGCAGTGGCAGTGGCAACTCGTCGTGTAGTAGCAGTGGCAACCCGTTGTGTAGTAGCAGTGGCAACCCGTCGTGTAGTAGAAGTGGCAACCCGTTGTGTAGTAGCAGTGGCAACCCGTCGTGTAGTAGCAGTGGCAACCGGTCGTGCAGTGGCAACCCGTCGTGTAGTAGCAGTGGCAACCCGTCGTGTAGTAGCAGTGGCAACCCGTTGTGCAGTAGCAGTGGCAACCCGTCGTGTAGTAGCAGTGGCAACCCGTCGTGTAGTAGCAGTGGCAACCCGTTGTGTAGTAGCAGTGGCAACCCGTCGTGTAGTAGCAGTGGCAACCCGTCGTGTAGTAGCAGTGGCAACCCGTTGTGTAGTAGCAGTGGCAACCCGTCGTGTAGTAGCAGTGGCAACCCGTCGTGCAGTGGCAACCCATCGTGCAGTGGCAGTGGCAACCCGTCGTGCAGTGGCAACCCGTCGTGTAGTAGCAGTGGCAACCCGTCGTGCAGTGGCAACCCGTTGTGTAGTAGCAGTGACAACCCGTTGTGTAGTAGCAGTGGCAACCCGTCGTGCAGTGGCAACTCGTTGTGTAGTAGCAGTGGCAACCCGTTGTGCAGTGGCAGTGGCAACGCGTTGTGTAGTAGCAGTGGCAACCCGTCGTGTAGTAGCAGTGGCAACCCGTTGTGCAGTGGCAACCCGTCGTGTAGTAGCAGTGGCAACCCGTTGTGCAGTGGCAACCCGTCGTGCAGTGGCAACCCGTCGTGCAGTGGCAACCCGTCGGGCAGTGGCAACCCGTCGTGCAGTGGCAACCCGTCAGGCAGTGGCAACCCGTCGTGCAGTGGCAACCCGTCGTGTAGTAGCAGTGGCAACCCGTCGTGCAGTGGCAGTGGCAACCCGTCGTGTAGTAGCAGTGGCAACCCGTCGTGTAGTAGCAGTGGCAACCCGTCGTGTAGTAGCAGTGGCAACCCGTCGTGCAGTGGCAGTGGCAACCCGTCGTGCAGTGGCAGTGGCAACCCGTCGTGCAGTGGCAACCCGTCGTGCAGTGGCAACCCGTTGTGTAGTAGCAGTGGCAACCCGTCGTGTAGTAGCAGTGGCAACCCGTTGTGTAGTAGCAGTGGCAACCCGTCGTGTAGTAGCAGTGGCAACCCGTCGTGCAGTGGCAGTGGCAACCCGTTGTGTAGTAGCAGTCGCAACCCGTTGTGCAGTGGCAACCCGTCGTGCAGTGGCAACCCGTCGTGTAGTAGCAGTGGCAACCCGTCGTGCAGTGGCAACCCGTCATGCAGTGGCAACCCGTCGTGCAGTGGCAGTGGCAACCCGTCGTGCAGTGGCAACCCGTCGTGCAGTGGCAACCCGTCGTGTAGTGGCAACCCGTCATGCATTGGCAACCCGTAGTGCAGTGGCAGTGGCAACCCGTCGTGTAGTAGCAGTGGCAACCCGTTGTGTAGTAGCAGTGGCAACCCGTCGTGTAGTAGAAGTGGCAACCCGTTGTGTAGTAGCAGTGGCAACCCGTCGTGTAGTAGCAGTGGCAACCGGTCGTGCAGTGGCAACCCGTCGTGTAGTAGCAGTGGCAACCCGTCGTGTAGTAGCAGTGGCAACCCGTTGTGCAGTAGCAGTGGCAACCCGTCGTGTAGTAGCAGTGGCAACCCGTCGTGTAGTAGCAGTGGCAACCCGTTGTGTAGTAGCAGTGGCAACCCGTCGTGTAGTAGCAGTGGCAACCCGTTGTGTAGTAGCAGTGGCAACCCGTCGTGTAGTAGCAGTGGCAACCCGTCGTGCAGTGGCAACCCATCGTGCAGTGGCAGTGGCAACCCGTCGTGCAGTGGCAACCCGTCGTGTAGTAGCAGTGGCAACCCGTCGTGCAGTGGCAACCCGTTGTGTAGTAGCAGTGGCAACCCGTCGTGTAGTAGCAGTGGCAACCCGTTGTGCAGTGGCAACCCGTCGTGTAGTAGCAGTGGCAACCCGTTGTGCAGTGGCAACCCGTCGTGCAGTGGCAACCCGTCGGGCAGTGGCAACCCGTCGTGCAGTGGCAACCCGTCGGGCAGTGGCAACCCGTCGTGCAGTGGCAACCCATCGTGTAGTAGCAGTGGCAACCCGTCGTGCAGTGGCAGTGGCAACCCGTCGTGTAGTAGCAGTGGCAACCCGTCGTGTAGTAGCAGTGGCAACCCGTCGTGTAGTAGCAGTGGCAACCCGTCGTGCAGTGGCAGTGGCAACCCGTCGTGCAGTGGCAGTGGCAACCCGTCGTGCAGTGGCAAACCGTCGTGCAGTGGCAACCCGTTGTGTAGTAGCAGTGGCAACCCGTCATGCAGTGGCAACCCGTCGTGCAGTGGCAACCCGTCGTGCAGTGGTAGTAGCAACCCATCGTGCAGTGGCAACCCATCGTGCAGTGGCAGTGGCAACCCGTCGTGCAGTAGCAACCCGTCATGCAGTGGCAGTGGCAACCCGTCGTGCAGTAGCAACCCGTCATGCAGTGGCAGTGGCAACCCGTCGTGCAGTAGCAACCCGTCATGCAGTGGCAACCCGTCATGCAGTGGCAACCCGTCATGCAGTGGCAGTGGCAACCCGTCATGCAGTGGTAGTAGCAACCCGTCGTGCAGTGGCAACCCGTCGTGCAGTGGCAGTGGCAACCCATCGTGCAGTAGCAACCCGTCATGCAGTGGCAGTGGCAACCCGTCGTGCAGTAGCAACCCGTCATGCAGTGGCAGTGGCAACCCGTCGTGCAGTAGCAACCCGTCATGCAGTGGCAGTGGCAACCCGTCGTGCAGTAGCAACCCGTCATGCAGTGGCAACCCGTCATGCAGTGGCAACCCGTCATGCAGTGGCAGTGGCAACCCGTCATGCAGTGGTAGTAGCAACCCGTCGTGCAGTGGCAACCCGTCGTGCAGTGGCAGTGGCAACCCGTCGTGCAGTAGCAACCCGTCGTGCAGTGGCAGTGGCAACCCGTCGTGCAGTAGCAACCCGTCATGCAGTGGCAGTGGCAACCCGTCGTGCAGTAGCAACCCGTCATGCAGTGGCAGTGGCAACCCGTCGTGCAGTAGCAACCCGTCATGCAGTGGCAACCCGTCATGCAGTGGCAACCCGTCATGCAGTGGCAGTGGCAACCCGTCATGCAGTGGTAGTAGCAACCCGTCGTGCAGTGGCAACCCGTCGTGCAGTGGCAGTGGCAACCCGTCGTGCAGTAGCAACCCGTCATGCAGTGGCAGTGGCAACCCGTCGTGCAGTAGCAACCCGTCATGCAGTGGCAACCCGTCATGCAGTGGCAGTGGCAACCCGTCATGCAGTGGCAGTGGCAACCCGTCGTGCAGTGGCAACCCGTCGTGCAGTGGCAACCCGTTGTGTAGTAGCAGTGGCAACCCGTTGTGCAGTGGCAGTGGCAACCCGTTGTGTAGTAGCAACTCGTTGTGTAGTAGCAGTGGCAACCCGTTGTGCAGTGGCAGTGGCAACCCGTTGTGTAGTAGCAGTGGCAACCCGTCGTGTAGTAGCAGTGGCAACCCGTTGTGCAGTGGCAACCCGTCGTGTAGTAGCAGTGGCAACCCGTCGTGCAGTGGCAACCCGTCGTGCAGTGGCAACCCGTCGGGCAGTGGCAACCCGTCGTGCAGTGGCAACCCGTCGGGCAGTGGCAACCCGTCGTGCAGTGGCAACCCGTCATGCATTGGCAACCCGTCATGCAGTGGCAGTGGCAACCCGTCATGCAGTGGCAGTGGCAACCCGTCATGCAGTGGCAGTGGCAACCCGTCATGCAGTGGCAGTGGCAACCCGTCGTGCAGTGGCAACACGTCGTGCAGTGGCAACCCGTCGTGCAGTGGCAACCCGTCGTGTTTTGAGCCCCAGATCATTAGGGAAGAAGAAAAAAAAGCTTTCTTGTTTTGCATGTCATTTTGGCATTAATACGGGTCACAGATCAGTTTGCAAACGATGTAAAAAAATATGTATATAATTAAGTTAATAAAGCCACATACAGACATGGTCTCTTTTTTGTTTTCTTGAGTAAGGCAGCTCCAAAATGCAGGTGTTTCAGCCTAGCTCATTGCTTTCTGTAGTGAGGCTGCCAGCAGAAAATATGGAGCGTTGCGTCGTGATTGGCTCAGTGTTCTGTCACTCATGGGGACACTAGGTCACCGGCAAGTCATAAAGGTAGAGCACGAAAATTCAAGCCCCTTGGGTGCTGCCATAGATACATTAGAAGTGGACATCCAAGAAGGCTCAAGGTCATTTGCCACAGATAAAATGCCGTTAAATCACATGATATCTACAGAAGCTCTGATTGGACTGATCATGTCAACATCATACTTTCAAAATCTGACCTGGCAGTCATCATCATGAATCAAGTCAACAATCTACTGGCAAATCTGACCTGGCAGTCATCATCATGAATCAAGTCAACAATCTACTGGCAAATCTTACCTGGCAGTCATCATCATGTATCAAGTCAACAATCTACTGGCAAATCTGACCTGGCAGTCATCATCATGTATCAAGTCAACAATCTACTGGCAAATCTTACCTGGCAGTCATCATCATGTATCAAGTCAACAATCTACTTGCAAATCTGACCTGGCAGTCATCATCATGAATCAAGCCGACAATCTACTGGCAAATCTGACCTGGCAGTCATCATCATGAATCAAGTCAACAATCTACTGGCAAATCTGACCTGGCAGTCATCATCATGAATCAAGTCAATAATCTACTGGCAAATCTGACCTGGCAGTCATCATCATGTATCAAGTCAACAATCTACTGGCAAATCTGACCTGGCAGTCATCATCATGTATCAAGTCAACAATCTACTGGCAAATCTTACCTGGCAGTCATCATCATGTATCAAGTCAACAATCTACTGGCAAATCTGACCTGGCAGTCATCATCATGTATCAAGTCAACAATCTACTGGCAAATCTTACCTGGCAGTCATCATCATGTATCAAGTCAACAATCTACTGGCAAATCTTACCTGGCAGTCATCATCATGTATCAAGTCAACAATCTACTGGCAAATCTTACCTGGCAGTCATCATCATGTATCAAGTCAACAATCTACTGGCAAATCTTACCTGGCAGTCATCATCATGTATCAAGTCAACAATCTACTGGCAAATCTGACCTGGCAGTCATCATCATGTATCAAGTCAACAATCTACTGGCAAATCTTACCTGGCAGTCATCATCATGTATCAAGTCAACAATCTACTGGCAAATCTTACCTGGCAGTCATCATCATGTATCAAGTCAACAATCTACTGGCAAATCTTACCTGGCAGTCATCATCATGTATCAAGTCAACAATCTACTGGCAAATCTTACCTGGCAGTCATCATCATGTATCAAGTCAACAATCTACTGGCAAATCTTACCTGGCAGTCATCATCATGAATCAAGTCAACAATCTACTGGCAAATCTTACCTGGCAGTCATCATCATGTATCAAGTCAACAATCTACTGGCAAATCTTACCTGGCAGTCATCATCATGTATCAAGTCAACAATCTACTGGCAAATCTTACCTGGCAGTCATCATCATGTATCAAGTCAACAATCTACTGGCAAATCTTACCTGGCAGTCATCATCATGTATCAAGTCAACAATCTACTGGCAAATCTTACCTGGCAGTCATCATCATGTATCAAGTCAACAATCTACTGGCAAATCTTACCTGGCAGTCATCATCATGAATCAAGTCAACAATCTACTGGCAAATCTGACCTGGCAGTCATCATCATGTATCAAGTCAACAATCTACTGGCAAATCCTTTTGAATCCTTGTCAAACGAAGATAAATTATGAAGATAAATTATAGATAAAACGTATCGGTTCTCATCGGCCATTGGACATAAACATTACACAAGTTGGAAATCGCAAATTCAACAATGAGTGGTTTGGAAGGAATCAGGAATTATCATTAAAATAATAAACATTCAGCATTGGCCATGTTGTCAATGAAGCATGATTTGTGCCACGCTCAAAACAACTGTTATCTCAGAACTACAAAATCTGACTTTTAGTGAGTTCAAGACAACTGGGAACTCGGGAAAAAACGAGCTACGGACTGGGAAAACTTTCATCCAACTCGGAATTGTACATTTGGAACTCGGGCCTCTTTCTAGAACTATGACCTGAAGATAACTGACATCATGAATCGACCTTGTTTTTTTTCTTCAGAGTTCCCAGTTGTCTTGAAAGCACCATAAATCCAGAGAATACCAGACTTTGATGACAAAGTTTGTCACTAAAATAATAATAATAATAATAATAGTAATATTAATAATAATAATAATATTAATAATAGTAGTAATAATAATAATAATAATAATAATAATAATAGTAATAATAATAGTAGTAGTAATAGGGGAGGGGAGGTTGCTAAAAATGTTACCCCAAAATGTTCTTCAAAACGTTCTTCGAGGATCCATTAAAAGGGGTTCCCCTTCAAAGAACCCCTTTTAATGTTAATGGATCCTCGAAGAACCTGTTGAGGAATATGATGAATATGATGATGATGATGATGATGATGAATATGATGATGGTGATGATGATGGTGATGATGATGAATATGATGATGATGATGATGATGATGGTGATGATGATGCTGATGGTGATAATGATGATGGCGATGATGATGATGGCGATGATGATGGTGATAATTATTAATATTATGATGATGATGATGGTGATGATGATGGTGATGATGATGAATATGATGATGATGATGGTGATGATGATGAATATGATAATGATGATGGCGATGATGATGATGAATATGATGATGAATATGATGATGATGATGGTGATGATGGTGATGATGGTGAATACGATGATGATGATGATGATGATGATGGTGATGATGATGAATAAGATGATGATGATGGTGATGGTGATGATGATGGTGATGATGCTGGGGATGATGATGATTTTGAATATGATGGTGATGGTGAATATGATGATGAATATGATGATGATGATGGTGATGAATTTGATGATGATGATGATGATAAATATGATGATGAATATGATGGTGATGATGATAAATATGATGATGAATATGATGGTGATGATGATGATGATGATGAATATGATGATGATGATGATGAATATGATGGTGATGAATATGATGGTGATGATGATAAATATGATGATGAATATGATGATGATGAATATGGTGATGAATATGATGGTGATGACTATGATGGTGATGAATATGGTGATGAATATGATGGTGATGACTATGATGGTGATGATGAATATGATGAATATGATGATGATAAATATGATGATGAATGTGATGATAATGATGCTGATGATGGTGATGATGAATTTGATGATGGTGATGATGATGAAAATGACAGTGATGGTGATGATGATGAGGAATATGATGATGAATATGATGGTGATGGTGATGGTGATGGTGATGGTGATGATGATGATGATGGTGATGGTGATGGTGATGATGATGGTGATGATGACGACGACTATGACGATGATGATGGTGATGATGAATATGAATATGATAATGAATATGATGGTGATGATGATGATAATAAAAATGATGATGAATATGATGATGATGATGATGGTGATGATGATGATGATGATTATGATGATGATGGTAATGAGGAATATGATGATGGGGATGATTATGGTGACGATGATGATGGTGATGATGATGATGATTATGAATATGCATTTGATGATGAATATGATGGTGATGATGACGATGATGATGATAAATATGACGATGATGAATATGATGACTATGATGATGAATATTACGATGATGAATATGATGATGACGATGATGATGATGATGATGATGATGAAAGTGCATCAGCGATGTCGTACTCCCTGTTCACCCACGACTGCGTGGCCATGCACGCCTCCAACTCAATCATCAAGTTTGCGGACAACACTACAGTGGTAGGCTTGATTACCAACAACGACGAGATGGCCTACAGGGAGGAGGTGAGGGCCCTCGGAGTGTGGTGTCAGGAAAATAACCTCACACTCAATAACCTCACCTCACGCACAACGCATCACCGGGGACAAACTACCTGCCCTCCCTCCAGGACACCTACACCACCCGATGTCACAGGAAGTCCATAAAGATCATCAAGGACAACAACCACCCGAGCCACTGCCTGTTCAGCCCGCTATCATCCAGAAGGCGAGGTAAGTAAAGGCGCATCAAAGTAGGGACCGAGAGACTGAAAAACAGCTTCTATCTCAAGGCCATCAGACTGTTAAACAGCCACCACTAACATTGAGTGGCTGCTGCCAACATACTGACTCAACTCCAGCTCACTTCAGTAATGGAAATTAATGGAAATTGATGGAAAAAATGTATCACTAGCCACTTTAAACAATGCTACTTAATATGTTTATATACCCTACATTACTCATCTCATATGTATATACTGTTCTCTATATCATCTACTTTAAACTATGTCACTTTTATGTTTACATACCCTACATTACTCATCTCATATGTATATACTGTACTCGGTACCATCTACTGCATCTTGCCTATGCCGTTCTGTACCATCACTCATTCATATATCTTTATGTACATATTCTTTATCCCTTTACACTTGTGTGTATAAGGTAGTAGTTGTGGAATTGTTAGGTTAGATTACTCGTTGGTTATTACTGCATTGTCAGAACTAGAAGCAGAAGCATTTCGCTACTCTCGCATTAACATCTGCTAACCATGTGTATGTGACAAATAACATTGGATTTGATTTGATTATGATGATGAATATGATGATGATGATGATGATGAATATGATGATGATTATGATGATGAATATGATGATGATGATGATGATGATGAATATGATGATGACGATGCTGAATATGATGATGATGATGAATATGAATATGATGATGATGATGATGAATATGATGATGATGATGAATATGATGAATATGATGATGAATATGATGATGATGATGATGATGATGATGATGATGATGAATATGATGATGATGAATATGATGATGATGATGATGATGAATATGATGATGATGATGAATATGATGAATATGAATATGATGATGATGAATATGATGATGAATATGATGATGAATATGAGGTTTATGAAGATGATAGATGCACACAACCATTTTGCAATGAAAACTCTAAGATCCTGTTACAACCTTGACTTTTGACACGTTCAGCCATCCAATCTGACTGATTCTAATAAATAAATACATGCAGTAAATAAAAAGACAGAATGCAGTCAATTTGTCTTTGAAATGCTTTAATTATTATTTGAGTCAAGTAACAGTGGAATCAAGAGACAGAGAGCCCATCGTGCTGCTATAACATGAAACGCTACTTTAACATCCAAGATGATAACAATAGTGATGATATAGTGACCATATTGTTCTCTAGGTGTCAGTGTTGTAGTGATGATGTAGTGACCATATAAGAGACAGAGAGCCCATCATGCTGCTATAACATGAAACGCTACTTTAACATCCAAGATGATAACAATAGTGATGATATAGTGACCATATAAGAGACAGAGAGCCCATCGTGCTGCTATAACATGAAACACCACTTTAACATCCAAGATGATAACAATAGTGATGATATAGTGACCATATAAGAGACAGAGAGCCCATCGTGCTGCTATAACATGAAACACCACTTTAACATCCAAGATGATAACAATAGTGATGATATAGTGACCATATAAGAGACAGAGAGCCCATCATGCTGCAATAACATGAAACACCACTTTAACATCCAAGATGATAACAATAGTGATGCTGTAGTGACCATATAAGAGACAGAGAGCCCATCGTGCTGCTATAACATGAAACACTACTTTAACATCCAAGATGATAATAATAGTGATGCTGTAGTGACCATATAAGAGACAGAGAGCCCATCGTGCTGCTATAACATGAAACGCTACTTTAACATCCAAGATGATAACAATAGTGATGATATAGTGACCATATAAGAGATAGAGAGCCCATCGTGCTGCTATAACATTGACCATATTTTTTCTCTAGGTGTTAGTGTAATAGTGATAATGTAGTGACCATATTGTTCTCTAGGTGTTAGTGTAATAGTGATAATGTGGTGACCGTATTGTTCTCTAGGTGTTAGTGTAATAGTGATAATGTAGTGACCATATTGTTCTCTAGGTGTCAGTGTAATAGTGATAATGTAGTGACCATATTGTTCTCTAGGTGCCAGTGTAATAGTGATGATGTAGTGACCATATTGTTCTCTAGGTGTTAGTGTAATAGTGATAATGTAGTGACCATATTGTTCTCTAGGTGTTAGTGTAATAGTGATAATGTGGTGACCGTATTGTTCTCTAGGTGTTAGTGTAATAGTGATAATGTAGTGACCATATTGTTCTCTAGGTGCCAGTGTAATAGTGATAATGTTGTGACCGTATTGTTCTCTAGGTGTTAGTGTAATAGTGATAATGTAGTGACCATATTGTTCTCTAGGTGCCAGTGTAATAGTGATGATGTAGTGACCATATTGTTCTCTAGGTGTCAGTGTAATAGTGATAATGTAATGACCATATTGTTCTCTAGGTGTTAGTGTAATAGTGATAATGTAATGACCATATTGTTCTCTAGGAGTTAGTGTAATGTAGTGACCATATTGTTCTCTAGGTGTCAGTGTAATAGTGATAATGTGGTGACCGTATTGTTCTCTAGGTGCTAGTGTAATAGTGATATTGTAGTGACCATATTGTTCTCTAGGTGCCAGTGTAATAGTGATAATGTAATGACCATATTGTTCTCTGGGTGTTAGTGATAATGTAGTGACCATATTGTTCTCTAGGTGTTAGTGTAATAGTGATAATGTAGTGACCATATTGTTCTCTAGGTGTCAGTGTAATAGTGATAATGTATTGACCATATTGTTCTCTAGGTGCCAGTGTAATAGTGATGATGTAGTGACCATATTGTTCTCTAGGTGTTAGTGTAATAGTGATAATGTGGTGACCGTATTGTTCTCTAGGTGTTAGTGTAATAGTGATAATGTAGTGACCATATTGTTCTCTAGGTGCCAGTGTAATAGTGATAATGTTGTGACCGTATTGTTCTCTAGGTGTTAGTGTAATAGTGATAATGTAGTGACCATATTGTTCTCTAGGTGCCAGTGTAATAGTGATGATGTAGTGACCATATTGTTCTCTAGGTGTCAGTGTAATAGTGATAATGTAATGACCATATTGTTCTCTAGGTGTTAGTGTAATAGTGATAATGTAATGACCATATTGTTCTCTAGGAGTTAGTGTAATGTAGTGACCATATTGTTCTCTAGGTGTCAGTGTAATAGTGATAATGTGGTGACCGTATTGTTCTCTAGGTGCTAGTGTAATAGTGATATTGTAGTGACCATATTGTTCTCTAGGTGCCAGTGTAATAGTGATAATGTAATGACCATATTGTTCTCTAGGTGTTAGTGATAATGTAGTGACCATATTGTTCTCTAGGTGTAAGTGTAATAGTGATAATGTGGTGACCGTATTGTTCTCTAGGTGTTAGTGTAATAGTGATAATGTAATGACCATATTGTTCTCTAGGTGTTAGTGTAATGTAGTGACCATATTGTTCTCTAGGTGTCAGTGTAATAGTGATAATGTGGTGACCGTATTGTTCTCTAGGTGCTAGTGTAATAGTGATATTGTAGTGACCATATTGTTCTCTAGGTGTCAGTGTAATAGTGATAATGTAGTGACCATATTGTTCTCTAGGTGCCAGTGTAATAGTGATGATGTAGTGACCATATTGTTCTCTAGGTGTTAGTGTAATAGTGATAATGTGGTGACCGTATTGTTCTCTAGGTGTTAGTGTAATAGTGATAATGTAGTGACCATATTGTTCTCTAGGTGCCAGTGTAATAGTGATAATGTTGTGACCGTATTGTTCTCTAGGTGTTAGTGTAATAGTGATAATGTAGTGACCATATTGTTCTCTAGGTGCCAGTGTAATAGTGATGATGTAGTGACCATATTGTTCTCTAGGTGTCAGTGTAATAGTGATAATGTAATGACCATATTGTTCTCTAGGTGTTAGTGTAATAGTGATAATGTAATGACCATATTGTTCTCTAGGAGTTAGTGTAATGTAGTGACCATATTGTTCTCTAGGTGTCAGTGTAATAGTGATAATGTGGTGACCGTATTGTTCTCTATGTGCTAGTGTAATAGTGATATTGTAGTGACCATATTGTTCTCTAGGTGCCAGTGTAATAGTGATAATGTAATGACCATATTGTTCTCTAGGTGTTAGTGATAATGTAGTGACCATATTGTTCTCTAGGTGTCAGTGTAATAGTGATAATGTGGTGACCGTATTGTTCTCTAGGTGTTAGTGTAATAGTGATAATGTAATGACCATATTGTTCTCTAGGTGTTAGTGTAATGTAGTGACCATATTGTTCTCTAGGTGTCAGTGTAATAGTGATAATGTGGTGACCGTATTGTTCTCTAGGTGCTAGTGTAATAGTGATATTG
The DNA here is from genome assembly GCF_002021735.2 of Oncorhynchus kisutch. Lineage (NCBI taxonomy): Eukaryota > Metazoa > Chordata > Actinopteri > Salmoniformes > Salmonidae > Oncorhynchus > Oncorhynchus kisutch. The sequence goes on along the minus strand of NW_022261978.1, from coordinate 8,782,628 downwards.
TAGTGACCATATTGTTCTCTAGGTGTCAGTGTTACAGTGATAATGTGGTGTCCGTATTGTTCTCTAGGTGTTAGTGTAATAGTGATAATGTAGTTACCATATTGTTCTCTAGGTGCCAGTGTAATAGTGATAATGTAATGACCATATTGTTCTCTAGGTGTTAGTGATAATGTAGTGACCATATTGTTCTCTAGGTGTCAGTGTAATAGTGATAATGTGGTGACCGTATTGTTCTCTAGGTGCCAGTGTAATAGTGATAATGTAGTGACCATATTGTTCTCTAGGTGTCAGTGTAATAGTGATAATGTAATGACCATATTGTTCTCTAGGTGTTAGTGTAATGTAGTGACCATATTGTTCTCTAGGTGTCAGTGTTACAGTGATAATGTAGTGACCATATTGTTCTCTAGGTGTCAGTGTTACAGTGATAATGTAGTGACCGTACTGTTCTCTAGGTGTTAGTGTTACAGTGATAATGTAGTGACCATATTGTTCTCTATGTGTCAGTGTTACAGTGATAATGTAGTGACCATATTGTTCTCTAGGTGTCAGTGTTACAGTGATAATGTAGTGACCATATTGTTCTCTAGGTGTTAGTGTAATGTAGTGACCGTATTGTTCTCTAGGTGTTAGTGTTATAGTGATGATGTAGTGACTGTATTGTCCTCTAGGTGTCAGTGTAATAGTGATAATGTAGTGACCATATTGTTCTCTAGGTGTCAGTGTAATGTAGTGACCGTATTGTTCTCTAGGTGTTAGTGTTACAGTGATAATGTAGTGACCATATTGTTCTCTAGGTGTCAGTGTTACAGTGATAATGTAGTGACCGTATTGATCCTAGGTGTTAGTGTAATAGTGATAATGTAGTGACTGCATTGTTCTCTAGGTGTTAGTGTTATAGTGATTATGTAGTGACCATATTGTTCTCTAGGTGTTAGTGTTACAGTGATAATGTAGTGACCATATTGTTCTCTAGGTGTTAGTGTTACAGTGATAATGTAGTGACTGGCTAGCTCTGGTGCCCCCTCCTCCACATTGTATTTGTGGAGTCATTTAGAGATGGTGACATTAGGTCAGGACTGATAGAGTCAGGTATGTTACTCCTGCTCCTGAACAGCCACAGCATCAGAGACAGCCCTGATCTTAAAGGAAATGCTTTTCAGAGAGTAGTCTACCCCTTTCCAGTGCTGCCAAAAAAACTTCATATTAGCTAAAGAAGTTCCCTGATGTGGGGCGTACAGGGAGTTAGGGTTAGCATGCGTACAGGCACCGTACCAGAATCCACCCATGTTGCGCCTGGCACAGTTGTCACTCCAGGTATCTTGGTCTTTGTCGTAGGTGCTGAACTTCATGCCGTTGCTATATGACATGGAGTCCCCTGAGAATCAACCAACAGACAATGGTATAGTAGCCTGGTAATGTGGAAGACCAAATAAAATGAAACAGTTATGCTATTCATATACTATCTACTCTATCTTAGTCTATGTATTACTCATCTCATATTCATATTCAAGGTATTGGAGTGGCCATCAGAAAGCCCTGTTCTCAATCCTATAGATTATTTGTGGGCAGAACTGAAAAAGCGTGTGCGAGCAAGGAGGCCTACAAACCTGACTCAGTTCCACCAGCTCTGTCAGGAGGAATGGGCCAAAATTCACCCAACGTATTGTGGGAAGCTTGTGGAAGTCTACCCAAAACGTTTGACCCAAGTTGAAACCATTTAAAGGCAAAGCTACCAAATACTAATTTAGTGTACGTAAACTTCTGACTCACTGGGAATTTGATGAAAGAAATACAAGCTGAAATAAATCTTTCTCTCTACTATTATTCTGACATTTAACATTCTTAAAATAAAGGGGTGATCCTAACTGACCTAAGACAGGAAATTTTTATTTGGATTAAATGTCAGAAATGGTGAAAACTGCATTTAAATGTTTTTGGCTACGGTGTACGTAAAACCCCCGACTTCAACTGTATATCATGTTTTGTTGAGGTTAAAAAAATATACAGATGTGCCAATTTGCATGCTTCTATTCCAAATGAAACAAGATGTTATTTTTTGGGAGCTTATTGACTGGACTAAAGGGCCATCCACACCAAGGACGATAATTATAATGGTAAATCAAGTCAAGTGAACAGAGGTTTCACACGACAAAAAATGAGGGTCTAGGAACAGTGCCATGTTCAGGGGCAGAACAACAGATTTGTACCTTGTCAGCTCAGGGGTTTGAACTTGCAACCTCCTGGTTACTAGTCCAATGCTCTAACCACTAGGCTACCCTGCCTCTAACCACTAGGCTACCCTGCCTCTAACCAGTAGGCTACCCTGCCTCTAACCACTAGGCTACCTTGCCTCTAACCACTAGGCTACCCTGCCTCTAACCACCAGGCTACCCTGCCTCTAACCACTAGGCTACCCTGCCTCTAACCACTAGGCTACCCTGCCTCTAACCACCAGGCTACCTTGCCTCTAACCACCAGGCTACCCTGCCTCTAACCACCAGGCTACCCTGCCTCTAACCACTAGGCTACCCTGCCTCTAACCACCAGGCTACCCTGCCTCTAACCACCAGGCTACCCTGCCTCTAACCACCAGGCTACCCTGCCTCTAACCACCAGGCTACCCTGCCTCTAACCACCAGGCTACCCTGCCTCTAACCACCAGGCTACCCTGCCTCTAACCAGTAGACTACCCTGCCTCTAACCAGTAGGCTACCCTGCCTCTAACCAGTAGGCTACCCTGCCTCTAACCACCAGGCTACCCTGCCTCTAACCACCAGGCTACCCTGCCTCTAACCACTAGGCTACCCTGCCTCTAACCACTAGGCTACCTTGCCTCTAACCACTAGGCTACCCTGCCTCTAACCACTAGGCTACCCTGCCTCTAACCACTAGGCTACCCTGCCTCTAACCACTAGGCTACCCTGCCTCTAACCAGTAGGCTACCCTGCCTCTAACCAGTAGGCTACCCTGCCTCTAACCACCAGGCTACCCTGCCTCTAACCAGTAGGCTACCCTGCCTCTAACCACCAGGCTACCCTGCCTCTAACCACTAGGCTACCCTGCCTCTAACCAGTAGGCTACCCTGCCTCTAACCAGTAGGCTACCCTGCCTCTAACCACTAGGCTACCCTGCCTCTAACCACTAGGCTACCCTGCCTCTAACCACCAGGCTACCCTGCCTCTAACCACTAGGCTACCCTGCCTCTAACCAGTAGGCTACCCTGCCTCTAACCACTAGGCTACCCTGCCTCTAACCACCAGGCTACCCTGCCTCTAACCAGTAGGCTACCCTGCCTCTAACCACTAGGCTACCCTGCCTCTAACCAGTAGGCTACCCTGCCTCTAACCACTAGGCTACCCTTCCTCTAACCACTAGGCTACCCTGCCTCTAACCACTAGGCTACCCTGCCTCTAACCAGTAGGCTACCCTGCCTCTAACCACTAGGCTACCCTGCCTCTAACCACCAGGCTACCCTGCCTCTAACCACTAGGCTACCCTGCCTCTAACCACTAGGCTACCCTGCCTCTAACCACTAGGCTACCCTGCCTCTAACCACTAGGCTACCCTGCCTCTAACCACCAGGCTACCCTGCCTCTAACCAGTAGGCTACCCTGCCTCTAACCACTAGGCTACCCTGCCTCTAACCAGTAGGCTACCCTGCCTCTAACCACTAGGCTACCCTGCCTCTAACCACTAGGCTACCCTGCCTCTAACCACTAGGCTACCCTGCCTCTAACCAGTAGGCTACCCTGCCTCTAACCACTAGGCTACCCTGCCTCTAACCACTAGGCTACCCTGCCTCTAACCAGTAGGCTACCCTGCCTCTAACCACTAGGCTACCCTGCCTCTAACCACTAGGCTACCCTGCCTCTAACCACTAGGCTACCCTGCCTCTAACCACTAGGCTACCCTGCCTCTAACCACTAGGCTACCCGCCTCTAACCACTAGGCTACCCTGCCTCTAACCACTAGGCTACCCTGCCTCTAACCACTAGGCTACCCTGCCTCTAACCACTAGGCTACCCTGCCTCTAACCAGTAGGCTACCCTGCCTCTAACCACTAGGCTACCCGCCTCTAACCACTAGGCTACCCTGCCTCTAACCACCAGGCTACCCTGCCTCTAACCACTAGGCTACCCTGCCTCTAACCACTAGGCTACCCTGCCTCTAACCACCAGGCTACCCTGCCTCTAACCACCAGGCTACCCTGCCTCTAACCACCAGGCTACCCTGCCTCTAACCACTAGGCTACCCTGCCTCTAACCAGTAGGCTACCCTGCCTCTAACCACTAGGCTACCCTGCCTCTAACCAGTAGGCTACCCTGCCTCTAACCACCAGGCTACCCTGCCTCTAACCACCAGGCTACCCTGCCTCTAACCACCAGGCTACCCTGCCTCTAACCACTAGGCTACCCTGCCTCTAACCACCAGGCTACCCTGCCTCTAACCACCAGGCTACCTTGCCTCTAACCACTAGGCTACCCTGCCTCTAACCACTAGGCTACTCTGCCTCTAACCACTAGGCTACCCTGCCTCTAACCACTAGGCTACCCTGTCTCTAACCACCAGGCTACCCTGCCTCTAACCACCAGGCTACCCTGCCTCTAACCACCAGGCTACCCTGCCTCTAACCACCAGGCTACCCTGCCTCTAACCACCAGGCTACCCTGCCTCTAACCACCAGGCTACCCTGCCTCTAACCACTAGGCTACCCTGCCTCTAACCAGTAGGCTACCCTGCCTCTAACCAGTAGGCTACCCTGCCTCTAACCAGTAGGCTACCCTGCCTCTAACCACCAGGCTACTCTGCCTCTAACCACTAGGCTACCCTGCCTCTAACCGCTAGGCTACCCTGCCTCTAACCAGTAGGCTACCCTGCCTCTAACCACCAGGCTACCCTGCCTCTAACCACTAGGCTACCCTGCCTCTAACCACCAGGCTACCCTGCCTCTAACCACTAGGCTACCCTGCCTCTAACCACCAGGCTACCCTGCCTCTAACCACCAGGCTACCCTGCCTCTAACCACTAGGCTACCCTGCCTCTAACCACTAAGCTACCCTGCCTCTAACCACTAGGCTACCCTGCCTCTAACCACCAGGCTACCCTGCCTCTAACCACCAGGCTACCCTGCCTCTAACCACCAGGCTACCCTGCCTCTAACCACTAGGCTACCCTGCCTCTAACCACTAGGCTACCCTGCCTCTAACCACTAGGCTACCCTGCCTCTAACCACTAGGCTACCCTGCCTCTAACCACCAGGCTACCCTGCCTCTAACCACTAGGCTACCCTGCCTCTAACCACTAGGCTACCCTGCCTCTAACCACTAGGCTACCCTGCCTCTAACCACTAAGCTACCCTGCCTCTAACCACTAGGCTACCCTGCCTCTAACCACCAGGCTACCCTGCCTCTAACCACCAGGCTACCCTGCCTCTAACCACCAGGCTACCCTGCCTCTAACCACTAGGCTACCCTGCCTCTAACCACTAGGCTACCCTGCCTCTAACCACTAGGCTACCCTGCCTCTAACCACTAGGCTACCCTGCCTCTAACCACTAGGCTACCCTGCCTCTAACCACTAGGCTACCCTGCCTCTAACCACCAGGCTACCCTGCCTCTAACCACCAGGCTACCCTGCCTCTAACCACTAGGCTACCCTGCCTCTAACCACTAGGCTACCCTGCCTCTAACCACCAGGCTACCCTGCCTCTAACCACCAGGCTACCCTGCCTCTAACCACCAGGCTACCCTGCCTCTAACCACTAGGCTACCCTGCTCTAACCACTAGGCTACCCTGCCTCTAACCACCAGGCTACCCTGCCTCTAACCACCAGGCTACCCTGCCTCTAACCACCAGGCTACCCTGCCTCTAACCACCAGGCTACCCTGCCTCTAACCACCAGGCTACCCTGCCTCTAACCACCAGGCTACCCTGCCTCTAACCACCAGGCTACCCTGCCTCTAACCACTAGGCTACCCTGCCTCTAACCACCAGGCTACCCTGCCTCTAACCACCAGGCTACCCTGCCTCTAACCACCAGGCTACCCTGCCTCTAACCACCAGGCTACCCTGATAAGGAGCTATATCGTTTGGATACTTTTCAGAGCGTTTTTTTTATGTCCCTCCGATGATAAAACACTGACAATCAGTCAAAAATGTGTTCTATTGAATGGTTCTTGGTTTTAGGTGCGCAAGGCTGCTCGCATAGGAGAGAAGGCAGAGCGCATGGTTAGTTTGCCTGGACAACTGGGAATGTGTGAGCATATTGGTGGCCACAATAATTATAGGGTGAATTGGGAGAATGTTGATCCATGACAATCAGTGCATGAGAAGGCCATATTTTCCAATGGTAACCCAAATCAAATCAAATCAAATTGTAATTTGTCACGTACACGTGTTTAGCAGATGTTATTGCGAGTGTAGCGAAATGCTTGTGCTTCTAGTTCCGACAATGCAGCAATATCTAATAAGTAAAATCTAACAATTTCACAACAAATACCGAATACACACAAATCTAAGTTAAGGAATGGAATTAAGAATATGTAAATATAAGGACAAGCAACGTCAGAGCGGCATAGACTGAGATACAATAGATAGTATAGAATACAGTATATACATATGAGATGAGCCCTATCTGTTCACGCCGATACGGTCACGCCCGTATCTGTTTCACCTGTGTTTGTGTCTCCACCCACCTCCAGGTGTTGCCCATCCTCCCCATTATCCCCTGTGTATTTATACCTGTGTTCTCTGTTTGTCTGTTGCCAGTAAGTCTTGTTTGTCAAGTCCACCAGCGTTTTCCAGTCTCTTTTCTCGCCCTCCTTGTTTTGACCCTTGCCTGTCCTGACTCCGAGGCCGCCAGCCTACCACTCTGCCTGCCCCTGACCCTGCCTGCTGACCTGTACCTTTGCCCCCCTCTGGATTAGTGACCTCTGTCTACCCTGACTATGAGCCTGCCTGCCGTCCGGTACCGTTGCCCCCATCTGGATTAGTGACCTCTGTCTACCCTGAATATGAGCCTGCCTGCCGTCCGGTACCATTGCCCCCATCTGGATTAGTGACCTCTGTCTACCCTGACTATGAGCCTGCCTGCCGTCCGGTACCGTTGCCCCCATCTGGATTAGTGACCTCTGTCTACCCTGACTATGAGCCTGCCTGCCGTCCGGTACCGTTGCCCCCATCTGGATTAGTGACCTCTGTCTACCCTGACTATGAGCCTGCCTGCCGGCCGGTACCGTTGCCCCCATCTGGATTAGTGACCTCTGTTTACCCTGACTATGAGCCTGCCTGCCGGCCGGTACCGTTCCCCCCATCTGGATTAGTGACCTCTGTCTACCCTGACTATGAGCCTGCCTGCCGGCCGGTACCGTTGCCCCCATCTGGATTAGTGACCTCTGTTTACCCTGACTATGAGCCTGCCTGCCGGCCGGTACCGTTCCCCCCATCTGGATTAGTGTCCTCTGTCTACCCTGACTATGAGCCTGCCTGCCGGCCGGTACCGTTGCCCCCATCTGGATTAGTGACCTCTGTCTACCCTGACTATGAGCCTGCCTGCCGTCCGGTACCGTTGCCCCCATCTGGATTAGTGACCTCTGTCTACCCTGACTATGAGCCTGCCTGCCGTCCGGTACCGTTGCCCCCATCTGGATTAGTGACCTCTGTCTACCCTGACTATGAGCCTGCCTGCCGTCCACCGTTGCCTCCATCTGGATTAGTGATCTCTGTCTACCCTGACTATGAGCCTGCCTGCCGTCCGGTACCGTTGCCCCCATTTGGATTAGTGACCTCTGTCTACCCTGACTATGAGCCTGCCTGCCGTCCGGTACCATTGCCCCCATCTGGATTAGTGACCTCTGTCTACCCTGACTATGAGCCTGCCTGCCGTCCGGTACCGTTGCCCCCATCATTTACCTCACTTTGTCCTCAGACTCCGTCCAGGTCTCATGTGGAGATTCTGCAATTCCGTCCACAACCATGTTGTTCCACCTTGATTGTCCCTCGAGACAATCCCCGGTCCCAGACACAATGGCTAACCGCGTCATGGGCTGCGTTCAAGAAAACCTCGCTAGCTTGATATGCAGCTAGCTAGCAGCTAGGCTAGCTGTGATGCCAAATAGCTCTTCAGACCCTTCCTTGGTTGGCAGGGCCACTGGAAAGAGACAAGCAGTCCCAGCAACTGATGCGTCGCGGGATCTAAACTAAGAAGCTAGGTAGCTACCAAAAACTTACCAATACACTTTCAAACTACAAACTTTCCAAACAAACAAAACCAAGCTCTTCCTCATTCCGTGTTCAACAGGAAGCAATGTTTTGGGAAGATCCTCAAAAGGTTCTACAGCTTCACCATTGAGATCATTGCATCACTGCCTGGTATGTCAGAGGAAGGCCCTAAAAACTGTCAAAGACTCCAGCCACCCTAGACTGTTCTCTCTACTAATGCACGGCAAGCGGTACTGGAGCGCCGAGTCTATGTCCAAGAGGCTTCTAAACAGCTTCAACCCCCAAGCCATAAAACTCCTGAACAGCTAATCAAATGGCTACCCAGATTATCTGCATTGCTCCGCCCTTTTATGACGCTGCTACTCTCTGTTATTATCTATGCATAGTCACTTTAATAACTCTACCTACATGTACATATTACCTCAATTTAAAACTGCTCTTAAACGCTAGTAAAACCAAATGCATGCTTTTCAGCCATTCGCTGCCCACACCAGCCCGCCTGACTAGCATCACTACTCTGGACGGTTCTGACTTAGAATATGTGGACAACTACAAATACCTAGGTGTCTGGTTAGACTGTAAACTCTCCTTCCAGACTCATATTAAACATCTCCAATCCAAAATGGAATCTAGAATTGGCTTCCTATTTCACAACAAAGCCTCCTTCACTCACGCCGCCAAACATACCCTCGTAAAACTGACTATCCTACCGATCCTCGACTTCGGCGATGTCATTTATAAAATAGCTTCCAATACTCTACTCAGCAAACTGGATGCAGTCTATCACAGTGCCATCCATTTTGTCACTAAAGCCCCTTATACCACCCACCACTGCAACTTGTATGCTCTAGTCGGCTGGCCCTCGCTACATATTCGTCGCCAGACCCACTGGCTCCAGGTCACCTATAAGTCTATGCTAGGTAAAGCTCAGCCTTATCTCAGTTCACTGGTCACGATAACAACACCCACCCATAGCACGCGCTCCAGCAGGTATATCTCACTGGTCATATATATATATATATATATATATATATATATATATATATATATACCACTGGCTCCAGGTCATCTATAAGTCTATGCTAGGTAAAGCTCAGCCTTATCTCAGTTCACTGGTCACGATAACAACACCCACCCATAGCACGCGCTCCAGCAGGCTCCAGGTCATCTAGCAGGTATATCTCACTGGTCATATATATATATACCACTGGCTCCAGGTCATCTATAAGTCTATGCTAGGTAAAGCCCCGCCTCATCGGAGCTTTAGCAGGTATATCTCACTGGTCATATATATATATATATATATACCACTGGCTCCAGGTCATCTATAAGTCTATGCTAGGTAAAGCTCCGCCTCATCGGAGCTTTAGCAGGTATATCTCACTGGTCATATATATATATATATATATATATATATATACCACTGGCTCCAGGTCACCTATAAGTCTATGCTAGGTAAAGCTCCGCCTCATCGGAGCTCCAGCAGGTATTTCTCACTGGTCATATATATATATATATATACCACTGGCTCCAGGTCATCTATAAGTCTATGCTAGGTAAAGCTCCGCCTCATCGGAGCTTTAGCAGGTATATCTCACTGGTCATATATATATATATATATATATATATATATATATATATATATATATATATATATATATATATATATATACCACTGGCTCCAGGTCATCTATAAGTCTATGCTAGGTAAAGCTCAGCCTTATCTCAGTTCACTGGTGACGATAACAACACCCACCCATAGCACGCGCTCCAGCAGGTATATCTCACTGGTCATATATATATATATATATACCACTGGCTCCAGGTCACCTATAAGTCTATGCTAGGTAAAGCTCCGCCTCATCGGAGCTTCAGCAGGTATTTCTCACTGGTCATATATATATATATACCACTGGCTCCAGGTCACCTATAAGTCTATGCTAGGTAAAGCTCTGCCTCATCGGAGCTTTAGCAGGTATTTCTCATTGGTCCCAAAGCCAACACCCCTTTGGCTGCCTTTCCTTCCAGTTCTCTGCTGGAACGAATTGCAAAAATCGTTGAACCTTGAGACTTATATTTCCCTCACTAACTTTAAACATCAGCTATCTGAGCAGCTTACCGATCGCTGCAGCTGTACATATCCCATCTGTAAATAGCCCAACCAATCTACCTACCGCATCCCCATATTGTTTTTATTTACTTTTCTGCTCTTTTGCACCCCAGTATTTCTACTTGCACATCATCATCGGCTCATCTATCACTCCAAGTTGTAATTACTTTGCTACTAGGGCCTATTCATTGCCTTTCTTCTGCCATTTGCACACACTGTTTCTAGACTTTTTTTTCTATTGTGTTATTGACTGTACGCTTGTTTATTCCGTGTGTAACTGTGTTGTTGTTTGTGTCACACTGCTTTGCTTTATCTTGGCCAGGTCGCAGTTGTAAATGAGAACTTGTTCTCCACTAGCTTACCTGGTTAAATAAAGGTGAAATAAAAAATAGAAAAATTAAATTACCTCAACTAACATTGACTCTGTACCGGTACCCCTGTATATAGTCTCGCTATTGTTATTTTACTGCATATTTTTTAAAACTGCATTCTTGGTTAGGGGCTTGTAAGTAAGTATTTCACTGTAAGGTCTACTACGCCTGTTGTATTCGGCGCATGTGACTAACACAATTTGATTTAATTTGACACTTGATTTGATTTGATTTGTAGCGCCCTTTAGGAACTAAACACTATCGTGGAGAAATTACAAGATTATTTTATAATACTGTTACTGCATGAAATGGTTGTTTTATGAAACAAAATAGGGTTCTTAGAACTCTATTGTGTCTGAACTGAGAGGAGCTTCTGAGATGGAACTCCAGCTACTGATTGATGATGGTCAGTAGAGCTTCTGAGATGGAACTCCAGCTACTGATTGATGATGGTCAGTAGAGCTGCTGAGATGGAACTCCAGCTACTGATTGATGATGGTCAGTAGAGCTGCTGAGATGGAACTCCAGCTACTGATTGATGATGGTCAGTAGAGCTGCTGAGATGGAACTCCAGCTACTGATTGATGATGGTCTTGTCCTCTCTCTCTCTGAGCCGCATTCCATAGAATGACTTGGTGTTTGTGTGCCGGGAGGTACCAGGATGGAGATGGCTCCGGTATGGATGATGATGAGAGGAACTTTGTTTTGGGGACCATGTTTTCTACACAATGAGAACAGTCTTTACAGCAGATACTGTCTACTGTCTTATTAATTTATTTCACCTTGTGACCCATTCCACACATCTGTTATTTGTAAGGTAGACTAAGAGGGTGTATCTTTGCTATAAAAGATCTTTGTATCCTTTGTGTCGGGGCTCTCAACAAATCACCTACAGGTTGGGACGTCGACCAGCCATCGTTATCGCAGAGCACTCAATCGATTCACTTCATTTGCGTGTGTTGTACTGACCTGCTCCCTTATTAATACGTGAATAAAGATTTAAAGTATAACTCTGACTTATGTGATACGTTTGTCTCTCCTCCTTTGATGATACAGAAACGAATCACCACAACACACACATAAGAGAAGAGTTATGATGTGACACCATAGGTGACGATGATGTTAAAGCTGATGAAGTATTACCTGCCCCTCCGTCTACATAACTGCCCAGTCTCAGTGTGTATCCGTAGTTCTCAGGATCAATGGAGAAGGACGTGTATTTAGCAGAAACTTTCCCTCCCTCAAAGTCCTCCATGTCCACTCTCAGCTCATTCTTCTTCCTCATCGTCAGGAGGAAGATGTTGTCCAGACCTTACAAGAACAGAAAGCATAAAGGTCCTGTCACATTTCAGCCCTTTCCTTACATCCTATCCCCTTTCATTTAGCTCCTAACACCATCCTTTAACTCTTAGCCCCTTCCCCTAGACCCTAGCCACTACCTTTATCTCCTTGCCCATTCCTCTAGCTCCTAGCCCCTTCCCATAGATCCTAGCCCCTTCCTCTAGCTCCTAGTCCCTTCCCATAGCTCCTAGCCCCTTCCCATAGCTCCTAGCCCCTTCCTCTAGCTCCTAGCCCCTTCCTCTAGCTCATAGCCCCTTCCCATAGCTCATAGCCCCTTCCATAGCTCCTAGCCTCTTCCTCTAGCTCCTAGCCCCTTTCTCTAGCTTATAGCCCCTTCCCCTAGTTTCTAGCCTCTTCCCCTAGCTCCTAGCCCCTTCCCATAGCTCCTAGCCCCTTCCTCTAGCTCCTAGCCCCTTCCTCTAGCTCATAGCCCCTTCCTCTAGCTCATAGCCTCTTCCTCTAGCTCATAGCCTCTTCCATAGCTCATAGCCTCTTCCTCTAGCTCCTAGCCCCTTCCATAGCTCCTAGCCCCTTCCTCTAGCTTGTAGCCCCTTCCTCTAGGTCATATACTCTTCCTCTAGCTCATAGCCCCTTCCCATAGCTCCTAGCCTCTTCCTCTAGCTCCTAGCCCCTTTCTCTAGCTCATAGCCCCTTCCCCTAGCTCCTAGCCTCTTCCCCTAGCTCATAACCCCTTCCTCTAGCTCATAGCCCCTTCCATAGCTCCTAGTCCCTTCCTCTAGCTCATAGCCTCTTCCATAGCTCCATGCACCTTCCTCGAGCTCCTAGCCCCTTCCTCTAGCTCCTAGCCCCTTCCCCTAGCTCCTAGCCCCTTCCTCTAGCTCGTAGCCCCTTCCTCTAGCTCATAGCCCCTTCCATAGCTCCTAGCCCCTTCTATAGCTCCTAGCCCCTTCCTCTAGCTTATAGCCCCTTCCATAGCTCCTAGCCCCTTCCATAGCTCCTAGCCCCTTCCTCTAGCTCCTAGCCCCTTCCTCTAGCTCCTAGCCCCTTCCTCTAGCTCATAGCCCTTTCCTCTAGCTCATAGCCCCTTCCTCTAGCTCATAGCCCCTTCCTTTAGCTCCTAGCCCATTCCTTTAGATCCTAGCCCCTTCCTCTAGCACATAGCCCCTTCCATAGCTCCTAGCCCCTTCCTCTAGCTCCTAGTCCCTTCCCTTTGGAAGGAGTACTCACCAAGCCAGTATTCTCCAGCCACGTTCCCAAAGCCAGATTTGTAGGTTTCCCAGGGTCTGAAGAAGTTCTCTGTTCCATCCATTCTCCTCTGGAACACCTGAGAGAGAGAGAGAGAGGGGGGGGGGGAGAGAGAGCGAGAGAGAGAGAGAGAGAGAGAGAGAAGGAGAAAGATAAGCAGAGGAGGACAGAGATGGAAGGGAGAGGGAGTTAGGGACATAGGGGATAAAGATAAGGGACACATATTAGAGACACATATTTCCCTCAGATTAAACAGATCCACAAAGAATTCTGAAACAAATCTAATTTTGATAAACTCCCATATCTACTGGGTGAAATACCACAGTCTGCCATCACAGCAGCACAATTTGTGACCTGTTGCCGCAAGAAAAGGGCAACCAGTGAAGAACAAACACCATTGCAAATACAACCTATATTTATGTGGATTTATTTTCCCTTATGAACTTGAACTATTTGCACATCATTACAACACTGTATATAGACATAATATCACATTTTATTCTTTTGGAACTTTTGTAAGTGTAAGGTTTACTGTACATTTTTTTTATTGTTTATTTCACTTTTGTTTGTTATCTACTTCACTTGCTTTGGCAATGTAAACATATGTTTCCATGACAACGAAGCCATGACAACGAAAAATGTAATTGATAAGTGAAGGGAGAGCGACACGGAGAGAAAGACAAGGAGGGAGACAGTGATAATATTATCATGCATTTTGCACAACAAACACATCATAAACATCACAGATGATCTACAAAGGTCTCTACTCACAGTCCACCTCCCTCCCTCCGTGTTCATGTCACAGTAGACGTGTAAGGGGGTGGTGGGACCCCCAGGGTAGATGGTGTACACCCCACTGGGTTTGGTGTTGTCATATTGATAGAGTTCATCACAGTCTAGAGGGAGGTAGAACTGAGAGAGGACGGCTACAGGAGCCAGCAGAGACAGGAGCAAAAAGACCTGGGATACAGAGACAGGGAAATCATGCACACAACGTTCACACAACATTCAAACAACATTAAAAAAAAACATTAAATCAACATTTACGTCACTGTTCAATGCTATCAGTATAGTACATGCAGCAAAACAACCCAGAGTAGAGATACATACACACATAATCTCACATAACATTCAGACAACATTAGATCCACACATAACCTCACATAACATTCAGACAACTTTAGATCCACACACAACCTCACATAACATTCAGACAACTTTAGATCCACACATAACCTCACATAACATTCAGATAACTTTAGAGCCACACATAATCTCACATAACATTCAGATAACTTTAGAGCCACACATAACCTCACATAGCATTCAGACAACTTTAGATCCACACATAATCTCACATAACATTCAGATAACTTTAGATCCACACATAACCTCACATTAAATTCAGACAACTTTAGATCCACACATAACCTCACATAACATTCAGACAACTTTAGATCCACACATAACCTCACATAACATTCAGACAACTTTAGATCCACACATAACCTCACATAACATTCAGACAACTTTAGATCCACACATAACCTCACATAACATTCAGACAACTTTAGATCCACACATAACCTCACATAGCATTCAGACAACTTTAGATCCACACATAATCTCACATAACATTCAGATAACTTTAGATCCACACATAACCTCACATAACATTCAGACAACTTTAGATCCACACATAACCTCACATAACATTCAGACAACTTTAGATCCACACATAACCTCACATAACATTCAGACAACTTTAGATCCACACATAACCTCACATAACATTCAGACAACATTAGATCCACACATAACCTCACATAGCATTCAGACAACTTTAGATCCACACATAATCTCACATAACATTCAGATAACTTTAGATCCACACATAACCTCACATTAAATTCAGACAACTTTAGATCCACACATAACCTCACATAACATTCAGACAACTTTAGATCCACACATAACCTCACATAACATTCAGACAACTTTAGATCCACACATAACCTCACATAACATTCAGACAACATTAGATCCACACATAACCTCACATAACATTCAGACAACTTTAGATCCACACATAACCTCACATAACATTCAGACAACTTTAGATCCACACATAACCTCACATAACATTCAGACAACTTTAGATCCACACATAACCTCACATAACATTCAGACAACATTAGATCCACACATAACCTCACATAGCATTCAGACAACTTTAGATCCACACATAATCTCACATAACATTCAGATAACTTTAGATCCACACATAACCTCACATTAAATTCAGACAACTTTAGATCCACACATAACCTCACATAACATTCAGACAACATTAGATCCACACATAACCTCACATAACATTCAGACAACTTTAGATCCACACATAACCTCACATAACATTCAGACAACATTAGATCCACACATAACCTCACATAACATTCAGACTTTTAAAACAGTAGAATAAAATGTTTTGAATTATCCATTTACTTTGCATGGATATGGTACATATCATATCAGTGTTAATAGTTAAGTCATACCTTCATCCTGAAGAGTGGGTAGTGGTGGACTGTGATGTGTGTCTGTCTGTCTTATAGCCCCTAACCAAGGCTGCACTACCTGGTCTAAACTAGACGTGGTGGGAACCACACACCAGTCTGGTTGTCTTTATGTGTCTGTGTGTGTGCATGTGTGCATGTGTGTGTGTGTGTGTGTGTAGCTGTGGAGGGGGAAGAAGGGGAGGGAGAGAGAGGGAGAAGGGGAAGGGATGAGAGGGAGAGGGATAGGGAGAGAGAGGGAGAAGGGGAGGGGATGAGAGGGAGAGGGATAGGGGTAGGGGGAGAAGGGGAGGGAGAGAGAGGGAGAAGGGGAGGGGATGAAAGGGAGAGGGATAGGGGTAGAGGGAGAAGGGGAGGGAGAGAGAGGGAGAAGGGGAGGGGATGAGAGGGATAGGGGTAGGGGGAGAAGGGGAGGGAGAGAGAGGGAGAAGGGGAGGGGATGAGAGGGAGAGGGATAGGGTAGGGGGAGAAGGGGAGGGAGAGAGAGGGAGAAGGGGAGGGGATGAGAGGGAGAGGGATAAGGAAAGGGGAAGAAGGGGAGGGAGAGAGAGGGAGAAGGGGAGGGGAGGAGAGGGAGTGGGATAGGGGTAGGGGGAGAAGGGGAGGGAGGAGAGAGGGAGAAGGGGAGGGGATGAAAGGGAGAGGGATAGGGGTAGAGGGAGAAGGGGAGGGAGAGAGAGGGAGAAGGGGAGGGGATGAGAGGGAGAGGGATAGGGGTAGGGGGAGAAGGGGAGGGAGAGAGAGGGAGAAGGGGAGGGATGAGAGGGAGAGGGATAGGGGTAGGGGGAGAAGGGGAGGGAGAGAGAGGAGAAGGGGAGGGGATGAGAGGGAGAGGGATAGGGTAGGGGAGAAGGGAGGGAGAGAGAGGGAGAAGGGGAGGGGATGAGAGGGAGAGGGATAGGGGGTAGGGGGAGAAGGGGAGGGAGAGAGAGGGAGAAGGGGAGGGATGAGAGGGAGAGGGATAGGGGTAGGGGGAGAAGGGAGGGAGAGAGAGGGAGAAGGGGAGGGATGAGAGGGAGAGGGATAGGGGTAGGGGAGAAGGGGAGGGAGAGAGAGGGAGAAGGGGAGGGGATGAGAGGGAGAGGGATAGGGGTAGGGGAGAAGGGAGGGAGAGAGAGGAGAAGGGAGGGGATGAGAGGGATAGGGGTAGGGGGAGAAGGGGAGGGAGAGAGAGGGAGAAGGGGAGGGGATGAGAGGGAGAGGGATAGGGGTAGGGGGAGGAAGGGGAGGAGGAGAGAGGGAGAAGGGGAGGGGATGAGAGGGAGAGGGATAGGGGTAGGGGAGAAGGGGAGGGGATGAGAGGAGAAGGGGGAGGGGATGAGAGGGAGAGGGATAGGGGTAGGGGGAGAAGGGGAGAGGGGGGGAGAAGCAGGGGGAGAGGAAGGGGGAGGGCAGGTATAGAACAGGGGGGTTTATGGGAGTACCTCTTTCTATCTCTCCATGCCAACCTGGTATATCACATAGTCCAGCCGTGCTAACACCTCCATTCCCCCAGCCCTCCCCAGAGACTGCCCCGGCATGCAGAGAATTGCCCCAGTGTTGATGCCTCATTCTGGGGGAGAGTGAAATCTAGCTCCAGGCTTCTCTCTGGGCCTGCTGATGGATGGAAGAAGGCCTCTCGCTCGCTCCCCAGCAGGATTCGTTGATAAGGCGTGTGTGAATGTGTGTGTGTGTGTGTGTGTCATCATAATGTAATGACTTCAAGGTCAGAAGGGACAGAAGATCCATATCCTGTTTACTCCCTTCATTTCCTCTCCTCTTTAATACAGCTTCATGGACCTGGAATGAGGGATGGAAGCCAGCGTTGATTACACACGCACACGCACACACACACACACACACACACACACACACACACACACACACACACACACACACACACACACACACACACACACACACACACCCTTCACTGTGCAATGCTGGTAAACCCCACCTGGGGGCAGTACTCTCCCTTTCTCTGTCTGACTGTCTGACTGTCTGACTGTCTGACTGTCTGACTATCTATCTATATGTATGTATGTATGTATGTATGTCTGTCTGTCTGTCTGACTGTCTGACTGTCTGACTGTCTGACTATCTATCTATATGTATGTATGTATGTATGTTTGCCTACCTGTCTGTCTGTCTGTCTGTCTGACATTTTGTCTATATATATGTCTGCCTGTCAGTCAGTCAGTCAGTCTGTCTGTCTGTCTGTCTGTCTGTCTGTCTGTCTGTCTGTCTGTCTGTCTGTCTGTCTGTCTGTCTGTCTGTCTGTCTGTCTGTCTGTCTGTCTGTCTGTCTGTCTGCCTGCCTGCCTGTCTGTCTGTCTGTCTGTCTGTCTGTCTGCCTATCTCTCTGTCTGTCTGTCTCTCTCTCCTTCTCTGTCTGTTTATCTCTCTGTCTCTCTGTCTCTATGTCTGTTTGCATGTCTGTCTGTCTGTCTGTCTGTCTGTCTGTCTGTCTGTCTGTCTGTCTGTCTGTCTGTCTGTCTGTCTGTCTGTCTGTCTGTCTGTCTGTCTGTCTGTCTGTCTGTCTATCTCTCTGTCTGTCTGCCTGGTCTATCTCTCTGTCTGTCTGTCTGTCTGCCTGCCTGCCTGTTTGTCTGTCTGTCTGGTCTATCTCTCTGTCTGTCTGTCTGTCTGCCTGCCTGCCTGTTTGTCTGTCTGTCTGGTCTATCTCTCTGTCTGTCTGTCTGTCTGCCTGCCTGTCTGTGTGTCTCTCTCCTTCTCTGTCTGTTTTCCCTCCCCTCCATATCTCCCTCCCCTACCTCACCTCTCCTCTCTCCCCCCTCCCCTCCATATCTCCCTCCCCTACCCCACCTCTCCTCTCTCCCCCCTCCCCTCCATATCTCCCCCCCTACCTCACCTCTCCTCTCTCCCCCCTCTCCTCCATCTCAGAATGAGATAAGAATCACTAGAAAGCAGATATTAGGATTTCCAGTTAGAATATATATATATATATATATATATCACAGACTATATCTCTCCCTCCGTCTCCTGATATAGACTACCGTTCAAAAGTTTGGGTCACTTAGAAATTTCCTTCTTTTTTTTGTCCACTAAAAGAACAGAAAATTGACCAGAAATACAGTGTAGACATTGTTAATGTTGTAAATGACTATTGTAGCTGGAAATTGCAGATTTTTAATCTACATAGGCATACAGAGGCCCATTATCAGCAACCATCACTCCTGTGTTCCAATGGCACGTTGTGTTAGCTAATCTAAGTTTATCATTTTAAAAGGCTATTTAATCATTAGAAAAACCTTTTGAAATTATGTTCAGCACAGCTCAGTTGTTCTGATTGAAGAAGCAATAGAACAGGCCTTCTTTAGACTAGTTGAGTATCTGGAGCATCAGCATTTGTGGGTTCGATTACAGGCTCAAAATGGCCAGAAACAAATAACTTTCTTCTGAAACTCGTCCGTCTATTCTTGTTCTGGGAAATGAAGGCTATTCCATGTGAGAAATTGCCACATGGCTAAAAGTATGTGGACAGATGCTCGTCGAACATCTCATTCCAACCTCATGTGTATTAATATGGAGTTGATCCCTGTTTGCTGCTATAACAGCCTCCCCTCTTCTGGGAAGCCTTTCCACTAGATGTTGGAACATTGCTGCTATAACAGCCTCCACTCTTCTGGGAAGCCTTTCCACTAGATGTTGGAACATTGCTGCTATAACAGCCTCCACTCTTCTGGGAAGCCTTTCCACTAGATGTTGGAACATTGCTGCTATAACAGCTTCCACTCTTCTGGGAAGCCTTTCCACTAGATGTTGGAACATTGATGCTATAACAGCCTCCACTCTTCTGGGAAGCCTTTCCACTAGATGTTGGAACATTGCTGCTATAACAGCCTCCACTCTTCTGGGAAGCCTTTCCACTAGATGTTGGAACATTGCTGCCAAAACAGCCTCCACTCTTCTGGGAAGCCTTTCCACCAGATGTTGGAACATTGCTGCTATAACAGCTTCCACTCTTCTGGGAAGCCTTTCCACTAGATGTTGGAACATTGATGCTATAACAGCCTCCACTCTTCTGGGAAGCCTTTCCACTAGATGTTGGAACATTGCTGCTATAACAGCCTCCACTCTTCTGGGAAGCCTTTCCACTAGATGTTGGAACATTGCTGCCAAAACAGCCTCCACTCTTCTGGGAAGCCTTTCCACCAGATGTTGGAACATTGCTGCTATAACAGCTTCCACTCTTCTGGGAAGCCTTTCCACTAGATGTTGGAACATTGATGCTATAACAGCCTCCACTCTTCTGGGAAGCCTTTCCACTAGATGTTGGAACATTGCTGCTATAACAGCCTCCACTCTTCTGGGAAGCCTTTCCACTAGATGTTGGAACATTGCTGCAGGGACTTGCTTCCATTCAGCCAAGAGCATCAGTGAGGTCAGGCACTGATGTTGGGCGACTCGCAGTCTGCGTTCCAATTCATCCCAAAGGTGTTCGATGAGGTTTCAATGGGCCCAAACCATAAAAAACAGCCCCACACCATTATTCCTCCTCCACCAAACTTTACAGTTGGCACTATGCATTGGGGCAGGTAGCGTTCTCCTGGCATCCTCCAAACCCAGATTAGTCCATGGGACTGATGGTCTCGCATGATTCATCACTTCAGACGTGATTCCACTGCTCCAGTCCAATGGCGGCGAGCTTTCCACCACTCCAGTCGATGCTTGGCATTGCGCATGGTGACCTTAGGCTTGTGTACAGCTGCTCGGCCATGGCAACCCATTTCATGAAGCTCACGACGAACAGTTATTGTGCTGACGTTGCTTCCAGAGGAAGTTTGGAACTCGTTAGTGAGTGTTGCAACCGAGGACAGACCATTTTTAAGCGCTTCAGCACTCTGCGGTCTCGTTCTGTGAGCTTGTGTGGCCTACCACTTTGCATCTGAGCCGTTGTTGCTCCTAGACATTTCCACTTCACAATAACAGCACTTACAGTTGACCGGGGCAGCTCTAGCAGGGCAGAAATGTAACGAACTGACTTGTTGGAAAGGTGGCATCCTATGACGATGACAAGTTGAGAGTCCCTGAGCTCTTCCGTAAGGCCATTCTACTGCCAGTGTTTGTCTATGGAGATTGCATGGCTGTGTGCTCGAGTTTAAACACCTGTCAGCAAACATCACCAACATCCTGTCATCACCAACAGCCTGTCATCACCAACATCCTGTCATCATCAACATCCTTTTATCACCAACATCGTGTTATCACCAAGAGCCTGTTATCACCAACATCCTGTCATCACCAACATCCTGTTATCACCAACATCCTGTCATCACCAACATCCTGTTATCACCAACATCCTGTTATCCCCAAGAGCCTGTTATCACCAACATCCTGTCATCACCAACTGTCATCACCAACATCCTGTCATCACCAACATCCGGTTATCACCAACATCCTGTCATCACCAACATCCTGTTATCACCAACATCCTGTTATCACCAATAGCCTGTTATCACCAACATCCTGTTATCACCAATATCCTGTCATCACCAACTTCCTGTCATCACCAACTTCCTGTCATCACCAACATCCTGTTATCACCAAGAGCCTGTTATCACCAAGATCCTGTCATCACCGACTTCCTGTCATCACCAACATCCTGTCATTCCAAGAACCTGTTATCACCAACATCCTCTCATCACCAACATTCTGTCATCACCAACATCCTGTTATCACCAACATCCTGTTATCACCAACATCCTGTTACCACCAACATCCTTTTATCACCAACATCCTGTCATCACCAACATCCTGTCATCACCAACATCCTGTCATCACCAGGTCATCTACAAGTCTATGCTAGGTAAAGCTCCGCCTTATCTCAGTTCACTGGTCACGATGGCAACACCCACCCGTAGCACGCGCTCCAGCAGGTGTATCTCACTGGTTATCACTAAAGCCAACACCTCATTTGGCCGCCTTTCCTTCCAGTTCTCTGCTACCTGTGACTGGAACGAATTGCAAAAATCTATCTCCCTCAACAACTTTTAACATCTGCTATCTGAGCAGCTAACCGATCGCTGCAGCTGTACATAGTCCATCGGTAAATAGCCCACCCAATTTACCTACCTCATCCCCATACTGTTTTTATTTATTTACTATTCTGCTCTTTTGCACAACAGTATCTCTACTTGCACATGTTCATCAGATCAGTTATCATCTACTAAATTGTAATTATTCGCTACTATGGCCTATTTATTGCCTACCTCCTCATGCCTTTTGCACACACTGTATATAGATTCTTTTTTCTCTACTATGTTATTGACTTGTTTATTGTTTATTGTTCACTCCGTGTGTAACTCTGTGTTGTTGTCTGTTCACACTGCTATGCTTTATCTTGGCCAGGTCACAGTTGCAAATGAAAACTTGTTCTCAACTAGCCTACCTGGTTAAACAACCCTAACCCGAACCCTAACCCTCACCAACATCCTGTCATCACCAACATCCTGTTTCACCAACATCCTGTCATCACCAACATCCTGTTGTCATGGAGTGTATTTCCTCTCTGTTGATAGATGTTCCTTCAGGGCTTTATAACTGGCGTATGTGTGTGTGTGTGTGTGTGTGTGCTGGCAGGACAGCTTGTTAAAGAATCATCTGCTTCCATCTCCTGTACCCTACTGAGCAACAAGCTGGTCACACACACACACACACAAACACACACACACACACACACACACACACACACACACACACACACACACACACACACACACACACACACACACACACACACACACACACACACACACACACACACACACACACACACACACACACACACACACACACACACACAATGCTCTGACGAGAGTACCAGTTCAATTTGTGTTGTAGATGAGTCATCTCTCTCTATCTCTCTCTCTCTCTCTCTCTCTCTCCCTCTCTCTCTCTCTCTCTCTCTCTCTCTCTCTCTCTCTCTCTCTCTCTCTGTCGCTCTCTCTGTCTCTCTCTCTGTCGCTCTCTCTCTCTCCTTGTATTGCTGGCTGCTCTCTCTCTTCATCATCAATAAAACATGATAATTAGACTGTGTTTGTCTCCCCCTCATCTCATTCTCCCTCGACCTTCGCCTCCCTCGACCGCATAAAACAGTAGATTTGAGAAGCACTCTCAGTTCTCCTACTGTATTACCTCACACTGCACCTCCCCCTACTGTATTACCTCACACTGCACCTCCCCCTACTGTATTACCTCACACTGCACCTCCCCATTTACTGAACCTTCTTCACTCTCAGTCCCCCTACTGTATTACCTCACACTGCACCTCCCCATTCACTGAACCTTCTTCACTCTCAGTCCCCCTACTGTATTACCTCACACTGCACCTCTCCCTACTGTATTACCTCACACTGCACCTCCCCATTTACTGAACCTTCTTCACTCTCAGTTCCCCTACTGTATTACCTCACACTGCACCTTCCCCTACTGTATTACCTCACACCGCACCTCCCCCTACTGTATTACCTCACGCTGCACCACCCCATTTACTGAACCTTCTTCACTCTCAGTCCCCCTACTGTATTACCTCACACTGCACCTCTCCCTACTTTATTACCTCACACTGCACCTCCCCATTTACTGAACCTTCTTCACTCTCAGTTCCCCTACTGTATTACCTCACACTGCACCTCCCCCTACTGTATTACCTCACACTGCACCTCCCCATTTACTGAACCTTCTTCACTCTCAGTACCCCTACTGTATTACCTCACACCGCACCTCCCCCTACTGTATTACCTCACACTGCACCTCCCCATTCACTGAACCTTCTTCACTCTCAGTCACCCTACTGTATTACCTCACACTGCACCTCCCCATTTACTGAACCTTCTTCACTATCAGTCCCCCTACTGTATTACCTCACACTGCACCTCCCCCTACTGTATTACCTCACACTGCACCTCCCTATTTACTGAACCTTCTTCACTCTCAGTTCCCCTACTGTATTACCTCACACTGCACCTCCCCCTACTGTATTACCTCACACTGCACCTCCCCATTTACTGAACCTTCTTCACTCTCAGTCCCCCTACTGTATTACCTCACACCGCACCTCCCCCTACTGTATTACCTCACACTGCACCTCCCCTTTACTGTATTACCTCACACTGCACCTCCCCCTACTGTATTACCTCACACTGCACCTCCCCCTACTGTATTACCTCACACTGCACCTCCCCTACTGTATTACCTCACACTGCACCTCCCCATTTTCTGAACCTTCTTCACTCTCAGTTCCCCTACTGTATTACCTCACACTGCACCTCCCCCTACTGTATTACCTCACACTGCACCTCCCCATTCACTGAACCTTCTTCACTCTCAGTCACCCTACTGTATTACCTCACACTGCACCTCCCCATTTACTGAACCTTCTTCACTATCAGTCCCCCTACTGTATTACCTCACACTGCACCTCCCCCTACTGTATTACCTCACACCGCACCTCCCCCTACTGTATTACCTCACACTGCACCTCCCTATTTACTGAACCTTCTTCACTCTCAGTTCCCCTACTGTATTACCTCACACTGCACCTCCCCCTACTGTATTACCTCACACTGCACCTCCCCATTTACTGAACCTTCTTCACTCTCAGTCCCCCTACTGTATTACCTCACACCGCACCTCCCCCTACTGTATTACCTCACACTGCACCTCCCCTTTACTGTATTACCTCACACTGCACCTCCCCCTACTGTATTACCTCACACTGCACCTCCCCCTACTGTATTACCTCACGCTGCACCTCCCCATTTTCTGAACCTTCTTCACTATCAGTCCCCCTACTGTATTACCTCACACTGCACCTCCCCCTACTGTTTTACCTCACACCGCACCTTCCCGTTTACTGAACCTTCTTCACTCTCAGTTCCCCTACTGTATTACCTCACACTGCACCTCCCCCTACTGTATTACCTCACACCGCACCTCCCCCTACTGTATTACCTCACACTGCACCTCCCTATTTAGTGAACCTTCTTCACTCTCAGTTCCCCTACTGTATTACCTCACACTGCACCTCCCCCTACTGTATTACCTCACACTGCACCTCCCCTTTACTGTATTTCCTCACACTGCACCTCCCCCTACTGTATTACCTCACACTGCACCTCCCCTACTGTATTACCTCACACTGCACCTCCCCATTTTCTGAACCTTCTTCACTATCAGTTATCCTACTGTATTACCTCACACTGCACCTCCCCGTTTACTGAACCTTCTTCACTCTCAGTTCCCCTACTGTATTACCTCACACTGCACCTCCCCCTACTGTATTACCTCACACTGCACCTCCCCCTACTGTATTACCTCACTAAAGATTGATTCTATACTTAGTTTGACAAGTTTCTTTGATCTGGAATATAACTTTTTGAGTTTTTGTCTGGACGTAGTTCTCGTGCCTCACGAGTTTTTGTCTGGACGTAGTTCTCGTGCCTCTCGTGCCTCATGAAGATGGACTGGGCTTAACGTGTTAATAACAAGTGGCTATTTGGACATAAATGAGGGACTTTATGGAACAAATCAAACATTTATTGTCAAACTGGGATTCCTGGGAGTGCATTCTGATGAAGATCATCAAAGGTAAGTGAATATTTATAATGCTATTTCTGACTTCTGTTGACTACCCAACATGGCGGATATTTCTTTGGCTGCATTGGGCTCTGAGCGCTGTTTATTTGAAATCTGACACAGCGGTTGCATTAAGGAGTCTATCTTTATCTTTAAGTCTTTAATTCTCTGAATAACACTTGTATCTTTTATCAATGTTTATTATGAGTATTTCTGGGAATTGATGTGGCTCTCTGCAAAACCATCGGATGTTTTGGAAGCAAAACATTACTGCACGTAATGCGCCAATGTAAACTGAGATTTTTTAAATATAAATATGCACATAATCAAACAAAACATACATGTATTGTGTAACATGTTGTCCTATGAGTGTCATCTGATGAAGAACATCACATCAAAGGTTAGTGATTCATTTTATTTATATTTCTGCTTTTTGTGACTCCTATCTTTGGCTGGAAAAATTGCTGTGTTTTTCTGTAACTTGGCTCTGACCTAACATAATCATATGTTGTGCTTCTGCTGTAAATCCTTTTTGAAATCGGACAAGAAGTGTATCTTTCATTTGCTGTATTGGACTTGTTAATAGCTAGCATTTTAAAGGCCATAATAAATAGATATGGAGACAACGGACAGCCTTGTTTTACTCCTCTTAAAAGCTCAATACTTTCTGAGAAGTAACCATTATTCACTATTTTACATCTGGGGTTGCTGTACATAACTTTAACCTGTTGTATAAGAGATTCACCAAAATTAAAGTAATCCAGGCATTTACATATAAATTCTAGTCGTAGTTTATCAAATAACATTAGTTTTAGGTAATTTTGGCCTGTTAAACTATCTGGTTATCTACATTATTACGATTCACATATAGCTAGCTTCTTGTTCCACTAGCGCGAACCCCTCGACAACATTCCGCTGAAAAGCGCGAAATTCATAAATATTTTTCGAAATATGTAACTTTCACACATTAAAATAAGATCCAACAAGAACATCAAAGGGTTAGAAATCCAGGGGATAAAAACACAAGTGTCAATGACTCTGGTTTTTTCTTAAGTCCACAATCTGGAACCTTGTACAGTGGATTGAAACCTAATTATAACAAGTGTACCATATTACGTATTGGATCGTTATAAAATACATTGTTTACACTCTTGTAGTTTACCAATAAAATGGGTAGATGGTGAAGTAGACGTACTTGGTATTCACATCTCAAAAAATATAAATTAACTTTCCACAATTAATTTCAATAGAAAGTTAGCAAAAATATATCTGATTCTGCAAGCATGGAGAGGTAAATACTTGTCTATTTATGAAAAAATCACATAGATAAACTCTTTGGCCCGATCACAGTTTATTTACTTACTAAAGGCACTGCCTATTGATTAACTCTTAGGTCCTATCACAGTTTACTGACTTACTAAAGGCACTGCCTATTGATGAACTCTTAGGTCCTATCACAGTTTACTTACTTACTAATGGCACTGCCATACCTTCCCTTACATACCTTAAGGGAAGATTTCGGCAGGTGCCATATGGTTAGTGAGAAAGTCCATATTGCAAATGTACGGTCCCTTACTAGACGTCCGAAATCATTTGTAAAATTCGCGGACGGCGTCGGGCCGAGCGGCAGGGCCGGACCTACCGGGAAGTCATCAAATGAACTTTGTCGGACATTCGGTTTCCGTTTTACAAAAATAATAAGATTTTGGTCATTTTGCCGCTGTCCCGGAAATTCCCACAAGAGGGCATAAGCAATCATATTGCAATTGGACAAAACATCACGATTCACGACGGGGCCTTATCTCGAAAACTGAAAATATTTCAAAGCCGAAACTCGGTGAGCGTAGGTTTGGCATAACGGGCAGTTGGCCCCGAACAAGATGGCGTCTAGGCCTCAACGGTTTTTGAGTTATGGCCATTTATCTGGGATTAAAGGTCCAAAATGAAAATAGAGAAATTATTTTTCCACTTCACGTCAAAGTCAAGGAGCCTCCGGTGTCAATAAAAAAAAAAACAGCCATTTATCTATCGTCATTTAAGAGAAATCGTACAACGACAGATTGGTGATGTTCACGGATAGGTGTTTTTTTTTTTCAACGGTTACAGATCCAGTTGCAGGGTGTTCTTACGAATCTTTTTAAAGTGTGCTTCGGAGCTCTGCGAGATTTCTGTGATTTTTTATGATTTTCTGAAATAACACACACTCCCTAAACCCTCCGTAAATAACTCAGTTCTTAACGTAAAGACTTAAAACTCAGGATTATGTAAAGGCATACCTCAATCAGGATATGAGTTTATTTATAGCTTCCTGTGCCAACCGGAAGTGCCTTAAATGGTGTCACAGTGGCATTTTCCAAGGGTTAAAAAGGTCAGATCTTTTCAAAACTTCATATGTGTGATTAGGCAACCCCCATAAACTGTAAGGCAGTCATTTCTCCCAACAGATGTCAAAGAAAAGCTCTCTCTCACACACACACACACAGAAACACACACACAGCAAGGATGGAGTGACAAAGTGCGGTGCTTAAAGACACACAAAGCCTACAATGGCATTTCCATATTCTCTAGGCCGTGCCGAGTTCAACAAGATGCCCCGCTTGACCGTAGCTCGCTCGGTCTAAGCACAGCGACCATTAGAAAAGTATGCCCAAAATGAAGGCTGGCCCTCAATGTGATTTGTTTTTGGGTGACAGTGAGAGAACCGTTAAGGTGAGAAGCACAATTCGACCTCAGGAACGTACCTGAGGTCCTCCCGATCCGTACAAGCCTAACGTTGACCGTGTGGCATTAACCCTTAATAGTTAAAAGAAGGTGTTTACTTCAAAGAGTTTGCATTGACTTCTCTCCCCATAGGAATACATTGCCTGCACCCCTAAATTCAACCTGAAGCCTATGTGGGTTATGAATGCCTTATGAACCTGTCTTCTATGACAGTCCATCAGACCACTATGAGGTCTACCTGTGCCAATTCTAAGCTTCCTGAAGCAAACGGAAGTGGTCAAATTAACCCAAAAGGTGTTTTGATGTACATAACCTTCAAAGGTGAAAATGACTACATTCAACCCTGTGTAGATCGTAGATCAGTCAATTCTTAACTTAAAGACTTAAAACTCAGGATTCTGTAAGTTTCTATGTCAATCAAGACATGTGTTTACTTATAGCTTCCTGTGCCAACCGGAAGTGCCTTTAATTGGGTCACACTGTCTGTTTTGAAGGGTTAGAAAAGTCACATCTCTCCAAAACTTCATATGTGTGACTAGGTAACCCTCCTAAACTGTAAATCAGTCATTTCTCCCAGCAGATGTCAAAGAAAAGCTCTCACACACACACACAGCAAGGATGGAGTGATAAAGTGCGGTGCTCAAAGACACAGAGAGCAGGCAATGGCATAAACATAATCTCTAGGCCGTGCCGAGTTCAACGAGATATCCCGCTTGACCGTAGCTCGCTCGGTCTAAGCGCAGCGACCATTAGAAAAGTAGGCCCAAAATGAAGCCTGCCCCACAACGTCATTTGCTTTTGGGTGACAGTGAGAGAACCGTTAGGGTGAGAAGCACAATTCGACCTCAGGTACGTTCCTAAGGTCCTCCCGATCCGCGCAAGCCTAACGTTGACCGTGTGGCATTAACCCTTAATAGTTAAAAGAGGGTGTTTACTTCAAAGAGTTTGCATTGACTTCTCTCCCCATAGGAATACATTGCCTGCACCCCTAAATTCAACCTGAAGCCTATGTGGGTTATGAATGTCGTATGAACCTGTCTTCGATGACAGTCCATCAGGCCACTACGAGGTCTACCTGTGTTGATTCTAAGCTTCCTGGACCAACCGGAAGTGGTTAAAATCACCCTAAAAGTGTTTATCCATACCCTGCCTGCAGTTTGATAGACATAGTGCATTCAACCCTGTGTAAATCAGTCAATTCTTAACGTAAGGACTTAAAACTCAGGATTCTGTAAAAGCATACCCCAGTGAGGATATGTGTTGATTTATAGCTTCCTGTGCCAACCGGAAGTGTCATAATTGGTGTCTCTTGGGCTGTTTCGAGGGGTTAAAAAAGTCAGATCTTTCCAAAACTTCATATATGTGATTAGGCAACCCCCATGAACTGTAAATCAGTCATTTTTCCCATAAAATTTCAAAGGAAAAATAAATCACCCTAAAACACAACTTGGATGGAGGGACGTATTGGGGTGCGTAGAGACAGACAGTGACTGCAATAGTTAGCTTTGTTCGAGCTAAAAAAGAACCGTCAGACCTAGAGTTCCGAAACTTTAGAATCCTGTTCTAGACCTCCGGTCAATAGTGCGTGGTGAGTTACGTGGCTCTAGAAGGTTCTCGGACCGAGAAACAGCCTCGTACATTTGCAATGACTTCAATTCATTTTGACCGTTACGAAAATGACGACATTTAGAAAAGTCTCAGAGATGCAAGGCTAGGTGCATTGAAACCGGCTCGGCCCATAGAGACAGATCCCAACGTTTCTGTCCGATAGCTCATTCAAGGACCCCGTAGCAAGGCATGGAAAAAAGTGGATTTTCAGCACCAATTAGGGTTTTACTCGGGCACCGAAGGACCTATCGAGCCGAAACTCGGGATTCGGGGTCGCCTCACATAGGCCTACACATAATGTCCGACCTGGACCCGCAGCTAGAACGTAACTATGTGTTTTACGTTTTTATTATGTTTTAAACCGAAGGCGCTGTGAATTATGGGCCTGCTCTGACATATGTGATAGTTGGCTTCTAAATGAGTAGGAAAAAGTGGGTTTGGTGTCAATTGATATCAGTTTGGTGTCATAATGACATCTAATTGACTGATGGACACTGACTTGCTAGTTGACTTTTGTACATTTGCAATGTATTTAAACGGAGAGGGACCATCACCAAAATGGCATTCTGAAATCAACACAAAAAATGGCATCACCACAGTCTCCAGACTGTGCCGAGTTCAACGAGACGCCCCGCTTGACCGTAGCTCGTTCTGAGTGCAGCGACTTTGAAAAAAAGAAAGCCCAAAATGCATTTAACGGTCATTCTGATTTTAATGCCCGCTATAGAAGCACCCTACTACGGCCCTCTTTCACTCAGGGCCGTCCTGGGTGCTTTATGGACTGTTAGCCAAGTGCTGGAGGAGGAAATAGACCCGTGCACCTGGTGATTGAAAACGTGCATCTGGTAACCCAAGAGGAAATAGACACGTGCACCTGGTGATTGAAAACGTGCATCTGGTAACCCAAAAATTCAAATATGGTCCTAAATGCATTTAAGGGTCATTCTGATATTAATGCCCGCTATGGAAACACCCTACTACGGCCCTCTCTCTGTCGGGGGCGACCTGAGTGCATTATGGACACTTTGAAATTTCACGATGGATACTGATTGTTATGGAACCGGTAACCCAAAAATACAAATATGGTCATAAATGCATTTAAGGGTCATTCTGATATTAATGCCCGCTATAGGAGCACCCTACTACGGCCCTCTTTCACTCAGGGCCGACCTGGGTGCTTTATGGACTGTTAGACAAGTGCTGGAGGAGGAAATAGAGCCGTGCACCTGGTGATTGAAAACGTGCATCTGGTAACCCAAAAATACAAATATGGTCATAAATGCATTTAACGGTCATTCTGATTTTAATGCCCGCTATAGGAGCACCCTACTACGGCCCTCTTTCACTCAGGGCCGTCCTGGGTGCTTTATGGACTGTTAGACGAGTGCTGGAGGAGGAAATAGAGCCGTGCACCTGGTGATTGAAAACGTGCATCTGGTAACCCAAAAATTCAAATATGGTCCTAAATGCATTTAAGGGTCATTCTGATTTTAATGCCCGCTATAGGAGCACCCTACTACGGCCCTCTTTCACTCAGGGCCGACCTGGGTGCTTTATGGACTGTTAGCCAAGTGCTGGAGGAGGAAATAGACCCGTGCACCTGGTGATTGAAAACGTGCATCTGGTAACCCAAGAGGAAATAGACCCGTGCACCTGGTGATTGAAAACGTGCATCTGGTAACCCAAAAATTCAAATATGGTCCTAAATGCATTTAAGGGTCATTCTGATATTAATGCCCGCTATGGAAACACCCTACTACGGCCCTCTCTCTGTCAGGGGTGACCTGAGTGCATTATGGACACTTTGAAATTTCACGATGGATACTGATTGTTGTGCATCTGGTAACCCAAAAATTTAAAGATTGTGAATAAGAAGACACAGAGAGGCTTAAAAAGTTAAACTCTCTCTCATGGGATGAAGGGACATACAGGCCTAAAGGCCAAACACCCCTAACCAGGTTATAACCCAAAAGGTGTTTTGATGTACATAACCTTCAAAGGTGAAAATGACTACATTCAACCCTGTGTAGATCGTAGATCAGTCAATTCTTAACTTAAAGACTTAAAACTCAGGATTCTGTAAGTTTCTATGTCAATCAAGACATGTGTTTACTTATAGCTTCCTGTGCCAACCGGAAGTGCCTTTAATTGGGTCACACTGTCTGTTTTGAAGGGTTAGAAAAGTCACATCTCTCCAAAACTTCATATGTGTGACTAGGTAACACTCCTAAACTGTAAATCAGTAATTTCTCCCAGCAGATGTCAAAGAAAAGCTCTCACACACACACACAGCAAGGATGGAGTGATAAAGTGCGGTGCTCAAAGACACAGAGAGCAGGCAATGGCATAAACATAATCTCTAGGCCGTGCCGAGTTCAACGAGATATCCCGCTTGACCGTAGCTCGCTCGGTCTAGGCGCAGCGACCATTAGAAAAGTAGGCCCAAAATGAAGCCTGCCCCACAACGTCATTTGCTTTTGGGTGACAGTGAGAGAACCGTTAGGGTGAGAAGCACAATTCGACCTCAGGTACGTTCCTAAGGTCCTCCCGATCCGCGCAAGCCTAACGTTGACCGTGTGGCATTAACCCTTAATAGTTAAAAGAGGGTGTTTACTTCAAAGAGTTTGCATTGACTTCTCTCCCCATAGGAATACATTGCCTGCACCCCTAAATTCAACCTGAAGCCTATGTGGGTTATGAATGTCGTATGAACCTGTCTTCGATGACAGTCCATCAGGCCACTACGAGGTCTACCTGTGTTGATTCTAAGCTTCCTGGACCAACCGGAAGTGGTTAAAATCACCCTAAAAGTGTTTATCCATACCCTGCCTGCAGTTTGATAGACATAGTGCATTCAACCCTGTGTAAATCAGTCAATTCTTAACGTAAGGACTTAAAACTCAGGATTCTGTACAAGCATACCCCAGTGAGGATATGTGTTGATTTATAGCTTCCTGTGCCAACCGGAAGTGTCATAATTGGTGTCTCTTGGGCTGTTTCGAGGGGTTAAAAAAGTCAGATCTTTCCAAAACTTCATATATGTGATTAGGCAACCCCCATGAACTGTAAATCAGTCATTTTTCCCATAAAATTTCAAAGGAAAAATAAATCACCCTAAAACACAACTTGGATGGAGGGACGTATTGGGGTGCGTAGAGACAGACAGTGACTGCAATAGTTAGCTTTGTTCGAGCTAAAAAAGAACCATCAGACCTAGAGTTCCGAAACTTTAGAATCCTGTTCTAGACCTCCGGTCAATAGTGCGTGGTGAGTTACGTGGCTCTAGAAGGTTCTCGGACCGAGAAACAGCCTCGTACATTTGCAATGACTTCAATTCATTTTGACCGTTACGAAAATGACGACATTTAGAAAAGTCTCAGAAACGCAAGACTAGGTGCATTGCGACCGTCTCGTTTCATAGAGACGGACCCCAACGTTTCTGTCCGATAGCTCATTCAAGGACCCCGTAGCAAGTCATGGAAAAAAGTGGATTTTCAGCACCAATTAGGGTTTTGCTCGGACACCAAATGACCGATCGAGCCGAAACTTGGGATTCGGGGTCGCCTCAGCTAGGCCTACACATAACATAAGAAATGGACCCGCAGCTAGAACGTAACTACGTGTTTTATGTTTTTTTATTGGTTTGAACCGAAGGCTTTGTGAATTTTGGGCCAGCTCTGAAGTATGTGATAGTTGGCTACTAAACGAGTTGGAAAAAGTGGGTTTGGTGTCAGTTTGTATCAGTTTGGTGTCAGAATGATATCTAATTGACTGACGGACGGTGACTTGCTGGTGACTCTTGTCCATTTGCAATATGTTTAAACAGTGAGGTACCATCACCAAAGTGACATTCTGAAATCAACCCTAACGAGCGACTGAGATTAACCAGAATCACTGCCCAGCCATCCCGAGTTCATCGGGCCAGTCAATTTCACATTCCTGCAGGATTTTTATAGCATGACAAATTCGTGATGGTACCTGCCCATTGAACCATATTGCAAATGCCCAGTGACTTTGCTAAAGTAAGAAAACATAAACAAATGGACATAATGAAATCACCATATTTTTATTTTTGGGTTACCAGTTGCACAACAATGCACGTACACTTGCAATATGATTCAACAGTGAAAAACATCACAAAATGGACATGATGAAGTCAACACAACGAGCGATGGAAAGGAGCAACTATCACTGCCAGGCCATCCTGTGTTCATCAGGCCAGTCAATTTCACATTCCTTGAGGATTTTTATAGCATGACAAATTCGTGATGGTACCTGCCCATTGAACCATATTGCAAATGCCCAGTGACTTTGCAAAAGTAAGAAAACATAAACAAATGGACATAATGAAATCACCATATTTTTATTTTTGGGTTACCAGTTGCACAACAATGCACGTACACTTGCAATATGATTCAACAGTGAAAAAAATCACAAAATGGACATGATGAAGTCAACACAATGAGCGATGGAAAGGAGCAACTATCACTGCCAGGCCATCCTGTGTTCATCAGGCCAGTCAATTTCACATTCCTTGAGGATATTTATAGCATGACAAATTCGTGATGGTACCTGCCCATTGAACCATATTGCAAATGCCAGTGACTTTGCAAAAGTAAGAAAACATAAACAAATGGACATAATGAAATCACCATATTTTTATTTTTGGGTTACCAGTTGCACAACAATGCACGTACACTTGCAATATGATTAAACAGTGAAAAAACATCACAAAATGGACATGATGAAGTCAACACAATGAGCGATGGAAAGGAGCAACTATCACTGCCAGGCCATCCCGAGTTCATCTGGCCAGTGAATTTTGCATTTCTGCAGGATTTTTGAGCATGTCAAATTGCATATGGTTAATGCCCATTGAACCATATTGCAAATGCCCGTACACTTGCAATATGATTAAACAGTGAAAAAACATCACAAAATGGACATGATGAAGTCAACACAATGAGCGATGGAAAGGAGCAACTATCACTGCCAGGCCATCCCGAGTTCATCTGGCCAGTCAATTTTGCATTTCTGCAGGATTTTTGAGCATGTCAAATTTCATATGGTAAATGCCCATTGAACCATATTGCAAATGCCCGTACACTTGCAATATGATTAAACAGTGAAAAAACATCACAAAATGGACATGATGAAGTCAACACAATGAGCGATGGAAAGGAGCAACTATCACTGCCAGGCCATCCCGAGTTCATCTGGCCAGTCAATTTTGCATTTCTGCAGGATTTTTGAGCATGTCAAATTTCATATGGTAAATGCCCATTGAACCATATTGCAAATGCCCGTACACTTGCAATATGATTAAACAGTGAAAAAACATCACAAAATGGACATGATGAAGTCAACACAATGAGCGATGGAAAGGAGCAACTATCACTGCCAGGCCATCCCGAGTTCATCTGGCCAGTCAATTTTGCATTTCTGCAGGATTTTTGAGCATGTCAAATTTCATATGGTAAATGCCCATTGAACCATATTGCAAATGCCCGTACACTTGCAATATGATTAAACAGTGAAAAAACATCACAAAATGGACATGATGAAGTCAACACAATGAGCGATGGAAAGGAGCAACTATCACTGCCAGGCCATCCCGAGTTCATCTGGCCAGTCAATTTTGCATTTCTGCAGGATTTTTGAGCATGTCAAATTTCATATGGTAAATGCCCATTGAACCATATTGCAAATGCCCGTACACTTGCAATATGATTAAACAGCGAAAAAACATCACAAAATGGACATGATGAAGTCAACACAATGAGCGATGGAAAGGAGCAACTATCACTGCCAGGCCATCCCGAGTTCATCTGGCCAGTCAATTTTGCATTTCTGCAGGATTTTTGAGCATGTCAAATTTCATATGGTAAATGCCCATTGAACCATATTGCAAATGCCCGTACACTTGCAATATGATTAAACAGTGAAAAAACATCACAAAATGGACATGATGAAGTCAACACAATGAGCGATGGAAAGGAGCAACTATCACTGCCAGGCCATCTCGAGTTCATCTGGCCAGTCAATTTTGCATTTCTGCAGGATTTTTGAGCATGTCAAATTTCATATGGTAAATGCCCATTGAACCATATTGCAAATGCCCGTACACTTGCAATATGATTAAACAGCGAAAAAACATCACAAAATGGACATGATGAAGTCAACACAATGAGCGATTGAAAGGAGCAACTATCACTGTCAGGCCATCCCGAGTTCATCTGGCCAGTCAATTTTGCATTTCTGCAGGATTTTTGAGCATGTCAAATTTCTTATGGTATTTGGCCCCAAAAAAACACATGATGAATTGACAAAAAATTGAAACAATTTCGAAAAACGGTCCAGAAAGAACTTTTTTACGAGGGTGATAAGTTTTTAAAAAAGTTCAAATTTTCGACTTTTGACTTCATATGAAATCACATTGTAAATGGACAAAACATATTTCTTATGCGCATGTAAAAATAAAATAAAAATTTGGCTAATAAAATTGGACAAAAGTATGTTGATACAGTTCTTATACATGTGTAATTGACACAAAAATGGAAAGAATTTTGAAAAACGGTCTAGAAAGCACTTTTTTAAGGGTGTGTGAAGTTTTTTACAACATTTTGACATTTTTGACTTTTGACTTTTGACTTCCTATGAAATCACATTGTAAATGGACAAAACATATTTCTTATGCGCATGTAAAAAAAAAAAATTTATGCTAATAAAATTGGACAAAAGTATATTCATACAGTTCTTACACATGTGTAATTGACAAAAAAATCGAAAGAATTTTGAAAAACGGTCCAGAAAGCACTTTTTTAAGGGTGTGTGAAGTTTTTTACTAAATTTTGACTTTTTTGACTTTTGACTTTTGACTTCCTATGAAATCACATTGTAAATGGACAAAACATATTTCTTATGCGCATGTAAAAAAAAAAAAATTATGCTAATAAAATTGGACAAAAGTATATTCATACAGTTCTTACACATGTGTAATTGACAAAAAAATCGAAAGAATTTTGAAAAACGGTCCAGAAAGCACTTTTTTAAGGGTGTGTGAAGTTTTTTACTAAATTTTGACTTTTTTGACTTTTGACTTTTGACTTCCTATGAAATCACATTGTAAATGGACAAAACATATTTCTTATGCGCATGTAAAAAAAAAAAAAAATATATGCTAATAAAATTGGACAAAAGTATATTCATACAGTTCTTACACATGTGTAATTGACAAAAAAATCGAAAGAATTTCGAAAAACGGTCCAGAAAGCACTTTTTTAAGGGGTGATAATTTTTGACAAAAAAATCATTTTTTCAAAATTTTGCTTTTGGATGTTGACTTGATGTCCATTTCCAATATGAAAAACCACGGTGTAGCGCACTCACCCCCTGTTGGATTTTTGAAGTGTTACAACTGGCAATAGCCATATGACATTTGCCATCAACTTTGCACGAATTGGCGTCCAATTGGGTGGTATTGTCCAATGTGTATATGTTTCGTACGGTGCCAATGTGTTGCCATTCATTTTTGTCCACTTCAGGGGGGTCTTCCCTTACATTGATTAACTCTTAGGTCCTATCACAGTTTACTGACTTACTAAAGGCACTGCCTATTGATTAACTCTTAGGTCCTATCACAGTTTACTGACTTACTAAAGGCACTGCCTATTGATGAACTCTTAGGTCCTATCACAGTTTACTGACTTACTAAAGGCACTGCCTATTGATGAACTCTTAGGTCCTATCACAGTTTACTTACTTACTAATGGCACTGCCATACCTTCCCTTACATTGATTAACTCTTAGGTCCTATCACAGTTTACTGACTTACTAAAGGCACTGCCTATTGATTAACTCTTAGGTCCTATCACAGTTTACTGACTTACTAAAGGCACTGCCTATTGATTAACTCTTCGGTCCTATCACAGTTTACTGACTTACTAAAGGCACTGCCTATTGATTAACTCTTCGGTCCTATCACAGTTTACTGACTTACTAAAGGCACTGCCTATTCCAGATGACTTGTTTTTCGAAATCATATGAGCAAAACACATTTAATTTGATCTGGAATGCTAAGGCAGACCAAATGAAACTTTCCTATTTATATAATGAATATGTTTGGGGGGCTAAAATGATTAACTATTAAAGCTTTAAACCGCTCGCTTGAAGCTTCACTCATGCATAAGTTATACTTAAACCCCAAATTGTTCTCCAGTAGATCATTAAGAAAGGCTCATCCTTTGTTCAAAAATGTAATTTTTTTGCCTTCATACAGATTACAACTTCTCATTTCCTACTAATTGAAAAGGACATTTTGTTTAAAGTATCGCCCTTTTTTAAACTAGCCAAACAATGCTGGTTACAATTTCAGTTTTTTTGCTACAGAACAAATATTACAACAAATGTTAAACTCAAATATACTGATTAATAAAAAATATTCTTTATGGATAAAAAAAGGTATTATATTTATTAATGATATTATGAATAGAAATGGAGGAGTTATGTGACATATGCAGCTATCAAAAATATATGGGAATATCTGCTCCATCCAAACGTACCACAAAAAAAGGATGAGACAAGTGGAAAAGGCAGAAGCTATTTTCATGCAAGGTAGATGTCAATTCTTCATGGGTAGCTAGCTAGATAATAATTATTAATGGGTAGCTAGCTAGCTAACAATTATTCATGGGTAGCTAGCTAGATAATAATTATTCATGGTTAGCTAGCTAGCTAATAATTATTCATGGGTAGCTAGCTAGATAATAATTATTCATGGGTAGCTAGCTAGATAATAATTCTTCATGGGTAGCTAGCTAGATAATAATTATTCATGGGTAGCTAGCGAGCTAAAAATTCTTCATGGGTAGCTAGCTAGCTAATAATTATTCATGGGTAGCTAGCTAGATAATAATTCTTCATGGGTAGCTAGCTAGATAATAATTCTTCATGGGTAGCTAGCTAGATAATAATTCTTCATGGGTAGCTAGCTAGCTAATAATTCTTCATGGGTAGCTAGCTAGATAATAATTATTCATGGGTAGCTAGCTAGATAATAATTCTTAATGGGTAGCTAGCGAGATAATAATTCTTCATGGGTAGCTAGCTAGCTAATAATTATTCATGGGTAGCTAGCTAGCTAATAATTATTCATGGGTAGCTAGCTAGCTAATAATTAGTTGTGGCTATCTGGCTAGCAGTAGCAGCCCTATTGACTTACCATTTGCTTGCTATTTACACACACTGCAGTGGTTATTGTGGGCCGGTAAACATGCAAACATGACCACATCATGTATATGTTAATGAATCAGATAAAACGTTGTAGTCAGGGAACATATGAGATGTGAATAGCCAACATTTCATTCCAAAGTCAGAGTGTATTTTCTCTCGCATCAGCTTAAACAATGGCCGCCATTGATTTCGATACATTTTGTGTAATTTTTTAAGTGGTTGCATCATATTTCTGTGCATTCCATTGAAGCTTGCATGGATGCTTCAAAATATGTACAAGCGGAGTGCAGATTTGCGTGCTTGGAGCACAGTGTCTCTCCCCTCCTTCACCTTCTCTAACCTCTACCCTCCAAATCTCCCAATCTATCCTCTCCCCTCCTTCACCTTCTCTAACCTCTACCTCCAAATCTCCCAATCTCTCCTCTCCCCTCCTCCTCCCTCTCTAACCTCTACCTCCAAATCTCCCAATCTCTCCCCTCCTTCACCTTCTCTAACCTCTACATCCAAATCTCCTAATCTATCCTCTCCCCTCCTCCTTCCTCTCTAACCTCTACCTCCAAATCTCCCAATCTATCCTCTCCCCTCCTCCTCCCTCTCTAACCTCTACCTCCAAATCTCCCAATCTATCCTCTCCCCTCCTCCTCCCTCTCTAACCTCTACCTCCAAATCTCCCAATCTATCCTCTCCCCTCCTCCTCCCTCTCTAACTACCTCCAAATCTCCCAATCTCTCCTCTCCCCTCCTCCTCCCTCTCTAACCTCTACCTCCAAATCTCTCCTCTCCCATTCTCCTCCTCTCTAATCCCTACCTTCTCCCAACCTCTCTGCTTCTATACCCCTACTCCTCTTTTCACTGTCTTTCTCTCCCCATTCCATGTCTGTCTGTCTGTCTGTCTGTCTGTCTGTCTGTCTGTCTGTCTGTCTGTCTGTCTGTCTGTCTGTCTGTCTGTCTGTCTGTCTTTCTCGCCCCATTCACTGTCTGTCTGTCTGTCTGTCTGTCTGTCTGTCGGTCTGTCTGTCTGTCTTTCTCTCCCCATTCCCTGTCTGTCTGTCTGTCTTTCTCTCCCTCCCCCATTCCCTGTCTGTCTGGTCTGTCTTTCTCTCCTCCCCCATTCCCTGTCTGTCTGTCTGTCTGTCTGTCTGTCTGTCTGTCTGTCTGTCTGTCTGTCTGTCTGTCTGTCTGTCTGTCTGTCTGTCTGTCTGTCTCTCCCCATTCCCTGTCTTCTGTCTGTCTGTCTGTCTGTCTGTCTGTCTGTCTGTCTGTCTGTCTGTCTGTCTGTCTGTCTGTCTGTCTGTCTGTCTGTCTGTCTGTCTGTCTGTCTGTCTGTCTTTCTCTCCCCATTCACTGTCTGTCTGTCTGTCTGTCCTGTCTGTCTGTCTGTCTGTCTGTCTGTCTGTCTGTCTGTCTGTCTGTCCTGTCTGTCTGTCTGTCTGTCTGTCTGGCTGGCTGGCTTCTCTCCACATTCCCTGTCTGTCTGTCTGTCTGTCTGTCTGTCTGTCTGTCTGTCTTTCTCTCCCCATTCCCTGTCTGTCTGTCTGTCTGTCTTTCTCTCCCCATTCCCTGTCTGTCTGTCTGTCTGTCTGTCTGTCTGTCTGTCTGTCTGTCTGTCTGTCTGTCTGTCTGTCTGTCTGTCTGTCTGTCTCTCCCCATTCCCTGTCTGTCTGTCTGTCTGTCTGTCTGTCTGTCTGTCTGTCTGTCTGTCTGTCTGTCTCCCCATTCCCTGTCTGTCTGTCTTTCTCTCCCCATTCCCCATCTTTCTCTCTCTCTCTCTCTCTCTCTCTCTCTCTCTCTCTCACTATCTCTCTCTCTCTCTCTCCTCTCTCTCTGTCTCTCTGTCTCTCTATCTCTCTCTCTCTCTGTCTCTCTGTCTTTGTGCAGTGAGTGTGGGTCCGTTTGACCACTCTAAAATATTGATGAGTCTGTCTGTCTGTCTTTCTCTCCACATTCCCTGTCTGTCTGTCTGTCTGTC
>NW_022261978.1:8692028-8739528 GCF_002021735.2 Oncorhynchus kisutch | reverse complement strand
GTAATCCTGCAGCAAGGAGGGTTATTATGTGGATCAAAGTTAATGGACATTTTTGGAGGGGTTGATCAATGAAGGGAAAATCAAGTCTGAAATTTCAAAATGTAAATGACTAAATTCAGAAGTAAAAAAAAAAAAAATCTCGACTACACTACACGTTTTAAATGTCACGTTGTCCTGCAACAGGGTGATCAAATTAAGATCCTGCATCTGTATGTGCAGTTGTCTTCTGTCATCAGTGTGATCATCAGGAATCTGAGGACATCATGACACACACAGTGACCTTCAGGTGTGTGTGTGTGTGTGTGTGTTTGTGTGTGTGTGTGTGTGCGTGCGTGTGCGGGTGTGTGTGTGTGTGTGTGTGTGTGTGTGTGTGTGTGTGTGTGTGTGTGTGTATGTGTGTGTGTGTGTGTGTGTGTGTGTGTGTGTGTGTGTGTATGTGTGTGTGTGTGTGCGGGTGTGTGTGTGTGGACATCAGAAAAGATTCAGTATGTTCCCAAAACACAATTGTAGAATCATCCGCACAACTGGACAGTTTTCTGTTTGTTTTGGGAACATATTTGTTGTGATGTCCCCACAATGTGTGTGAGTCGAGGTATTAGCCTAGCCTTAGTAATTAGCCTAGCCTTAGATATTAGCCTGGCCTTGGGTATTAGCCTAGCCTAGCCTTAGGTATTAGCCTAGCCTTAGGTATTAGCCTAGCCTAGCCTTAGATATTAGCCTAGCCTTAGATATTAGCCTAGCCTTAGTAATTAGCCTTGCCTTAGATATTAGCCTAGCCTTAGATATTAGCCTAGCCTTAGATATTAGCCTAGCCTAGCCTTGCCATAAATATTAGCCTAGCCTAGCCTTAGGTATTAGGACCGCAGTTTTCAGGCAAGGTTATCGCCTCAATTATCTCTGTCTCTGTCTGCAAGTTTATAGCTCTACCTCCCTCCCTCCAGGCGTTGTATCCGGGTCCAGATGAAGGCTGGCAGGTGTACAGCTCGGCATCGGACCCTGATGGGAAGTGTGTGTGTACAGTGGTTGCTCCCGCTCAGAACCTCTGCAAACGAGACCCCCGCAGCCGTCAGCTACACCTACTCACAGAACAGGTATGTGTGTGTGCTGTGTGCTGTGTGCTGTGTGCGTGTGCGTGTGTGTGTGTGTGTGTGTGTGTGTGTGTGTGTGTCTGTGTGTGTGTGTGTGTGTGTGTGTCTGTGTGTGTGTGTGTGTGGTGTGTGTGTGTGTGTGTCTGTGTGTGTGTGTGTGTCTGTGTGTGTGTGTGTGTGTCTGTGTGTGTGTGTGTGTGTGTGTGTGTGTGTGTGTGTGTGTGTGTGCTGTGTGTGTGCTGTGTGTGTGTGTCTGTGTGTGTGTGTGTGTGTGTGTGTGTGTGTGTGTGTGTGTGTGGTGTGTGTGTGTGTGTTCGGGGATGGAAGCTCGTGTCCAGAATCCAGAATCACAATGCAGAGAGGAAAGGACAGTGGACTGGAATAAGATATTCACGGGTCTGAGTGCCGTTGACATGAACACACACACACACACACACACACACACACACACACACACACACACACACACACACACACACACACACACACACACACACACACACACACACACACACACCACACACACACACACACACACACACACACACACACACACACACACACACACACACACACAGACACACACACACACACACACACACACACACACACACACACACACACACACACACACACACACACACACACACACACACACACACACACACACACACACACACACACACACACACACACACACACACACACACACACACACACACACACACACACACACACACACACACACACACACACACACACACACACAGACACACACACACACACACACACAGACACACACACACACACACACACACACACACACAGGCCCCTGCGTCCTACTATCGACAGCATCATGATAGAATTGGAGAGAGATAGAAACAGCTTCAGACATAGTTTGAGAGAGAGAGATACTGGAGATGGACAGAGAGACAAAGACAGAGATACTGGAGACAGACAGAGACAAGACAGAGGTACTGGAGACAGACCGAGATACAAAGACAGAGATACTGGAGACAGACAGA
This sequence comes from Oncorhynchus kisutch, assembly GCF_002021735.2. Classification (NCBI taxonomy): domain Eukaryota; kingdom Metazoa; phylum Chordata; class Actinopteri; order Salmoniformes; family Salmonidae; genus Oncorhynchus; species Oncorhynchus kisutch. Next base: position 8,737,415 of record NW_022261978.1, on the reverse strand, counting down.
GACAAAGAGAGAGACAAAGACAGAGATACTGGAGACAGACAGAGAGACAAAGAGAGAGATACTGGAGATAGACAGAGACAAAGAGAGAGACAAAGACAAAGACAGAGATACTGGAGACAGACAGAGACAAAGAGAGAGACAAAGACAAAGACAGAGATACTGGAGATAGACAGAGACAAGACAGAGGTACTGGAGACAGACAGAGAGACAAAGAGAGAGATACTGGAGATAGACAGAGAGACAAAGAGAGAGATACTGGAGACAGACAGAGAGACAAAGACAGAGATACTGGAGACAGACAGAGAGACAAAGAGAGAGATACTGGAAACAGACAGAGAGACAAAGAGAGAGATACTGGAGATAGACAGAGAGACAAAGAGAGAGAGAGATAGACAGAGAGACAAAGAGAGAGAATCCTCTGCATTATCATTAACAGCAGACTCGTACATTTCCTCAATGAAATAAATGTACTGAGCAAATGTCAAATTGGCTTTTTACCAAATTACCGTACAACAGACCATGTATTCACCCTGCACACCCTAATTGACAACCAAACAAACCAAAACAAAGGCAAAGTCTTCTCATGCTTTGTTGATTTCAAAAAAGCCTTCGACTCAATTTGGCATGAGGGTCTGCTATACAAAATGATGGAAAGTGGTGTTGGGGGTAAAACATACAACATTATAAAATCCATGTACACAAACAACAAGTGTGAGGTTAAAATTGGCAAAAAACATACACATTTCTTCACACAGGGTCGTGGGGTGAGACAGGGATGCAGCTTAAGCCCCACCCTCTTCAACATATATATCAACGAATTGGCGCGGGCGCTAGAAAAGTCTGCAGCACCCGGCCTCACCCTACTAGATGCCAAAGTCAAATGTCTGCTGTTTGCTGATGATCTGGTGCTTCTGTCACCAACCAAGGAGGGCCTACAGCAGCACCTAGATCTTCTGCACAGATTCTGTCAGACCTGGGCCCTGACAGTAAATCTCAGTAAGACCAAAATAATGGTGTTCCAAAAAAAACACCAAATTGAGACTCTGCACGCAGAATTCTGCAAATATATCCTCCGTGTACAACGTAGAACACCAAATAATGCATGCAGAGCAGAATTAGGCCGATACCCACTAATTATCAAAATCCAGAAAAGAGCCGTTAAATTCTATAACCACTTAAAAGGAAGCGATTCCCAAACCTTTCACAACAAAGCCATCACCTACAGAGAGATGAACCTGGAGAACAGTCCCTTAATCAAGCTGGTCCTGGGGCTCTGTACACAAACACACCCTACAGAGCCACAGGACAGCAGCACAATTAGACCCAACCAAATCATGAGAAAACAAAAAGATAATTACTTGACACATTGGAAAGAATTAACAAAAAAACTGAGCAAACTAGAATGCTATTTGGCCCTACACAGAGAGTACACAGCGGCAGAATACCTGACCACTGTGACTGACCCAAAATCAAGGAAAGCTTTGACTATGTACAGACTCAGTGAGCATAGCCTTGCTATTGAGAAAGGCCGCCGTAGGCAGACATGGCTCTCAAGAGAAGACAGGCTATGTGCTCACTGCCCACAAAATGAGGTGGAAACTGAGCTGCACTTCCTAACCTCCTGCCCAATATATGACCATATTAGAGAGACATATTTCCCTCAGATTACACAGATCCACAAAGAAGTCGAAAACAAATCCAATTTTGATCAACTCCCATATCTACTGGGTGAAATTCCACAGTGTGCCATCACAGCAGCAAGATTTGTGACCTGTTGCCACGAGAAAGGGGCAACCAGTGAAGAACACACACCATTGTAAATACAACCCATATCTATGCTTATTTATTTTATCTTGTGTCCTTTACCATTTGTACATTGTTAAAACACTGTATATATATATAATATGACATTTGTAATGTCTTTATTGTTTTGAAACTTCTGTATGTGTAATGTTTACTGTTCATTTGTATTGTTTATTTCACTTTATATATTCACTTTATATATTATCTACCTCACTTGTTTGGCAATGTTAACACATGTTTCCCATGCCAATAAAGCCCTTGAATTGAAGAGAGAGAGAGAGAGAGAGAGAGAGAGATAGACAGAGAGACAAAGAGAGAGAGAGATAGAGAGAGAGACAAAGAGAGAGAGAGATAGACAGAGAGACAAAGAGAGAGAGAGAGAGATAGACAGAGAGACAAAGAGAGAGAGAGAGATAGACAGAGAGACAAAGAGAGAGAGAGATATCCAGAGAGATAAAGAGAGAGAGACAGAGAGATAAAGAGAGAGAGAGAGAGAGAGAAAAAGAGAGATGGAGAGAGATAGACAGAGAGACAAAGAGAGAGAGAGAGAGATAGACAGAGAGACAAAGAGAGATAGACAGAGAGACAGAGAAACAGAGAGAGAGAGAGATAGACAGAGAGATAAAGAGAGAGAGAGAGAGAGAGAGAGTCAAAGAGAGAGAGAGATAGACAGAGAGACAGAGAGACAGAAAGAGAGAGAGATAGACAGAGACAGAGTCAAAGAGAGAGAGAGATAGACAGAGAGATAAAGAGAGAGAGAGAGAGAGAGAGATAGACAGAGAGACAAAGAGAGAGAGAGAGAGAGAGAGAGAGAGAGAGAGAGAGAAGGAATGGGTGAGAACATAGAGGAACAACAAGACAAAATGGGCTGCTGTTGGTGAAGAACTGAAGAGATCAACAACAACAAATCCCTCCCCTCAAAAACCCACACCGTTGATGGCGTGTTTGTCTAGTCGTGTTTGTGTGTGGGAGAGAGAGAGAGAGACAGTGTTGTGTGTGTGTGTGTGTGTGTGTCAGAAATATATATTTATGTGTCTCATCATCCGTGTGTTGTGTTTGTATTGGTCTAATTTGATTTGAGTGTTTGTGTATGTGTGTGTGTGTGGTATGTGTGTGTGTATGTGTGTGTGTGTGTATGTGTGTGTGTGTGTGTGTGTGTGTGTGTGTGTGTGTGTGTGTGTGTGTGTGTGTGTGTGTGTGTTGTGTGTGTGTGTGTGTGTGTGTGTGTGTGTGTGTGTGTGTGTGTGTGTGTGTGTGTGTGTGTGTGTGTGTGTGTGTGTGTGTGTGTGTGTGTGTATGTGTGTGTGTGTGTGTGTGTGTGTGTATGTATGTGTGTGTGTGTGTGTGTGTGTGTGTGTGTGTGTGTGTGTGTTTAGGTGCAGAACGTGAGTCAGTCTATGGAGGTGATGGATCTGAGTACGTCTAGAGACCTGCAGTACGTCAGGGATACTGAACCACTACTGAGAGGAGTAGACGGACACATACACACCTACACCACCAACCCACGCAGACTCACTAAGAAGGGCCTGCAGGTACACGCACACACACACACACACACACACACACACACACACACACACACACACACACACACACACACACACACACACACACACACACACACACACACACACACACACACACACCACCAACCCCCAGAGCTTCACATCTAAGGGACTGCTGGTACACAAAGCTAAGTGGTGTGTAATGGTTGCTGTTGGCTCTAAAACAAGATCTCTCCATTGGACCAGTTTGACTTCAGATTCTGAAGTTCATCCACGTTTCTCCGAACATCAAATTTCAACAGCTGTTAACAACGTTGGTATAAAGGGTCGGGAGACAGGCGCAGGAATGCGTAATAGTTTTTTAAATTTCACCCAAATAACAGCGTGCCGTGTAAAGGGGGACGAAGACCAAACAAACACGTAAACAGGGTTGAACCCCCCCCCAAAAGGAGCGAGGAGAACCTCGAATAAATAACACTAGCGCACAATGATTAACACACGGGACGAGACCCGTAATCATCTACACAATACACACAAGCCAAAACAACACAGATACTCGCACGACCAACGCACATTGGAACAATAATCGACCGGACAATGGTGAACCAAAGTGCACGTTTATACAAATACAATCAGGGGAAATGGGAACCAGCTGTGCCTGATAAAAACAGTTCACTGACTAGAGTCCGGAACTGGTGTAACGGAATGAGCAGCGGCACCGCAGGGTTCCGTGACATCAACACCCCCTGGGTTGCTGCTGCGGTTTGCTGCTCCTCCTTTCTGCATTCTGCATTCTGATTGGTTCATGTTCGGGGTTAAAAACATAATCCTAATGAGTTGTCGACCACTGGAACACACGACCATCGGAGCTCACGCCTGTCCACAACGCTCTAGCAAAACCCAGGCCTGCTCGGTGGTAATAACGCTCACCGTTGCCCTTTCGTGGCTGTTTTTAAAATCATTTTTTATTGTCATTTAGCTGATGCTCTTATCCAGAGCGATTTATAATAGTGAGTGGATACATTTTCGTACTGGTCCCCACGTGGGAATCAAACCCACAACCCTGGTGAAGCCAACTGAGGCTTGGAAGTGAATCTGGAGCGACCTGGCTGCACACACACACGCTAACACACACACACTCTACCACACACACACTCTACCACACACACACGCTAACACACACACACTCACACTCTAACACACACACACGCTAACACACACACACTCTACCACACACACACGCTAACACACACACACGCTAACACACACACACTCTACCACACACACACTCTACCACACACACACGCTAACACACACACACTCACACTCTAACACACACACACGCTAACACACACACACTCTACCACACACACACGCTAACACACACACACGCTAACACACACACACACGCTAACACACACACACGCTAACACACACACACGCTAACACACACACACTCTACCACACACACACACGCTAACACACACACACTCTAACACACACACACGCTAACACACATACACACATACACTCTAACTCTAACACACACACACACTCTAACACACACACACGCTAACACACACACACACACACTCTAACACACACACACACGCTAACACACACACACACACTCTAACACACGCTAACACACACACACACACACACTCTAACACACGCTAACACACACACACTAACATTCACACACAAACACACACCACCCCTGTTCTCCTCAGCGACAAAAACACTGCTTTCACATAAACCCCTCCCTCTCTCCGGTCCCTTTCTCCCCTCCCTCTCTCTCTCCCATCCCTCTCTTCAAGCTCTCTCCCCTCCCTCTCTCTCTCCCCTCCCTCTCTCTCTCCCATCTCTCTCTCCCATCTCTCTCTCCCATCCCTCTCTTCAAGCTCTCTCCCCTCCCTCCCTATCTCCCCTCCCTCTCTCTCTCCCCTCCCTCTCTCTCTCCCCTCCCTCTCTCCCATCTCTCTCTCCCATCCCTCTCTATAAGCTCTCTCCCCTCCCTCCCTCTCTCCCCTCCCTCTCTCTCTCCCATCTCACTCTCCCCTCCCTCTCTCCCCTCCCTCTCTCCCCTCCCTCTCTCTCTCCCATCTCACTCTCCCATCCCTCTCTTCAAGCTCTCTCCCCTCCCTCTCTCTCTCCCCTCCCTCTCTCTCTCCCATCTCTCTCTCCCATCTCTCTCTCCCATCCCTCTCTTCAAGCTCTCTTCCCTCCCTCCCTCTCTCCCCTCCCTCTCTCTCTCCCATCTCACTCTCCCATCCCTCTCTCCCCTCCCTCTCTCCCATCCCTCTCTCCCCTCCCTCTCTCTCTCCCATCTCACTCTCCCATCCCTCTCTTCAAGCTCTCTCCCCTCCCTCTCTCTCTCCCATCTCTCTCTCCCATCTCTCTCTCCCATCCCTCTCTTCAAGCTCTCTCCCCTCCCTCCCTCTCTCCCCTCCCTCTCTCCCATCTCACTCTCCCATCCCTCTCTCCCCTCCCTCTCTCCCATCCCTCTCTCCCCTCCCTCTCTCTCTCCCATCTCTCTCTCCCATCCCTCTCTCTCTCCCATCCCTCTCTTCAAGCTCTCTCCCCTCCATCTCTCTCTCCCATCCCTCTCTTCAAGCTCTCTCCCCTCTCTCTCTCCCCTCCCTCTCTCTCTCCCCTCCCTCTCTCCCCTCCCTCTCTCTCTCCCATCTCTCTCCCCATCTCTCTCTCCCATCTCTCTCTCCCATCCCTCTCTCTCTCCCATCCCTCTCTTCAAGCTCTCTCCCCCTCCCTCTCTCTCTCCCATCTCTCTCTCCCATCCCTCTCTCTCTCCCATCCCTCTCTTCAAGCTCTCTCCCCTCTCTCTCTCCCCTCCCCCTCTCTCTCCCCTCCCTCTCTCCCCTCCCTCTCTCTCTCCCATCTCTCTCTCCCATCCCTCTCTTCAAGCTCTCTCCCCTCCCTCTCTCTCTCCCATCTCTCTCTCCCATCCCTCTCTCCCATTTTACCGTCATGGGATGTGTGTGTGCGCGCTCTGCGTGTGTGTGTTAGTGTGTCTTATCGACCCCTTTGGTGGTCTGACAGTCCTAAAGTTACCCCACTGCCCACAGACACCAGCTGAACTGAATATTTATAACATGGAATAAAGCTTATCAATATGCAAAGACTAACCTGAGGGAATGAGAGAGAGAGAGAGAGAGAGAGAGAGAGAGAGAGAGAGAGAGAGAGAGAGAGAGAGAGAGAGAGAGCCCAGCAAACCAAAATTGGTTCTGTGAAAGTTCCCAGAACATTTGTTAGGTTGCTCATAACACAACAACTGTCTGGTGATGATTATAGAATGTTTGTATAAAACGTTCACCTGACCCAAAACACACTTGCAGAATTATCCGCACAACTGGACAGTTTTTGTGTTTTGCAAAGATTTTTTTGTGATATCCCCACAATGTTCCCACCAGAATGTTCCTACAACCTAATAAAACATTCAGGTAACCCTTAAAGAACAGATGAAATGTGTTCTGGGAACATTATTGTAAACATCAGGTCATCCGCACAACAGGAATGTTTTTGTGTTTTGGGAACATGTGTTTTGTGATGTCCCCAACAATGTTCTGACCAGACTGTGTTCCCAAAACCAAATGAAACATTCTGGGAACCTTTAAAGAACAGATGAAATGTCTTATAGGGACGTTCTTGTATCATCAGGAAAATGATCTATTCACGTTTTATACAAACATTCCATAATCATCTCCACGAATGGACAATATTTGTGTTATGAGAACATTCACAGCACCAAATGTTGGTTTGCTGGGGAAAACGTTACAGGTACATTGTGTTATTCCACTACCTGGAAACCTAATGAGAACATTCACAGAACCAAATGTTTGTTTGCTGGGGAAAACGTTACAGGTACATTGTGTTATTCCACTACCTGGAAACCCAATGAGAACATTCACAGAACCAAATGTTGGTTTGCTGGGGAAAACGTTACTGGTACATTGTGTTATTCCACTACCTGGAAACCCAATGAGAACATTCACAGAACCTAATGTTGGTTTGCTGGGGAAAACGTTACTGGTACATTGTGTTAATCCACTACCTGGAAACCCAATGAGAACATTCACAGAACCAAATGTTGGTTTGCTGGGGAAAACGTTACAGGTACATTGTGTTATTCCACTACCTGGAAACCCAATGAGAACATTCACAGAACCAAATGTTGGTTTGCTGGGGAAAACGTTACTGGTACATTGTGTTATTCCACTACCTGGAAACCCAATGAGAACATTCACAGAACCAAATGTTGGTTTGCTGGGGAAAACGTTACTGGTACATTGTGTTATTCCACTACCTGGAAACCCAATGAGTACATGGTGGTTGTGACAGAGGTTGTGAAACCTAGGCTGCCGTCCAAACACGTTTATTTTCTTTCCACCTCAGCCCCTCGCACGTAGCCACTTTCGCTTGGGGGAATCCCCATGGAAACCGAATGCAGTTTGATTGTCATCTCAGGTTGGAGGTCCAGTTCACTAACGTTAACCCATCGGCCTGATGGATTTAGAGGGAGCGAGTAAAGAACTATGATCACTTGTGCAAACTGTAGTCACGTGTAATTTACTGCGGTGGCCTCAGTGTCATATTTAATCAACAAAAGCTGCATTATCGGCTTTGTCTCGCTGTGAGGACCCTATAAAACGTAGCTAGCTTCATAAACATATTTTGGGGGAATTGTGAAATATATTGGAATTAAATGACCAAACTATAAAACTAGCTAGCTTGCTCTGGGTAACTGTAGCCAACTGTATACCTGACACGAGTGCTATCTAGCTATGCTAGCTTGCTGGGTACATTGATAGCTTCAGGTTGGTTGCCTCTCCAATCAGAGTGTGGTAGAGCAGCCTGGTCTCATAGACTAGACGTAACATAGGGAATGTAAATCCGGAACACTCAAATTAGTATGACATGTTACATTTGGTATGGTTACATGAGACAGATGGTTACTTAAAGGAAAATTCCACCCCAAAACAAGATTTTGGTATTTGTTTCTTTCAAAATCTTTCAAAATACAAAAAATCATCCCCGAATGATGCATTTGGCATCATACTGTATGATGATGCATTAAACATCATATGATGCTAAATTCATCATCCGGGGATGATTTCTGTATTTTGAAAGTTTACATATCTTGAAAACTTGATTGCTGACAAGAAAGACGTTTTGGGATTATGTCAACAATAGACTAATGAAACAAATACTAAAAGATAGTTTTGGGGTGTAATTTTCCTTTAATGCAAAATAGAAAGTAGGGGCATTGGTCAAGGTGAATAGGTTGACGTTTAACTCAAACGTCTAGCAACCCAAAGGTTGTGAGTTCGAATCTCATGACAGACAACTTTAGCATTTTAGATAATTAGCAACTTTTCAACTACTAGCAACTACTTAGCATGTTAGCTAATCTTTCCCAGCCTTAACCCTTTTAGCTAACCCTTCCCCTAACCCTTCCCCTAACCCTTTCCCTAACCCTAACCTTAACCCTTCCCCTTCCCCTAACCCTAACCTTAACCCTTCCCCTAACCCTAACCTTAACCCTTCCCCTAACCCTTCCCCTAACCCTAACCTTAACCCTTCCCTAACCCTTTCCCTAACCTTAACCTTAACCCTTCCCCTAACACTTCCCCTAACCCTTCCCCTAACCCTAACCTTAACCCTAACCCTAACCCTAACCTTAACCCTTCCCCTAACCCTTCCCCTAACCCTTCCCCTAACCCTAACCCTTCCCCTAACCCTTCCCCTAACCCTAACCTTAACCCTTTAACCTAACACCTACTTTTAACCCTAACCTTAACCCTAACCCCTAGCCTAGCTAACATTAGCCAGCTAGCTAACATTAGCCAGCTAGCTAACTTTAGCCAGCTAGCTAACTTTAGCCAGCTAGCTAACATTAGCCACCAAGCCACCTAGCTAGAATATATAATATATCAGACATTTTGATAATTCGTAACATATTGTACATTTTGATAATTCGTAACATATTGTACATTTTGCTAATTCGTAACATATTGTATGTTTAGCAAATTCATAACATGTAATACGAATTGTCCTTCGTAACATCCACAAACGAATACATACCATACGAAACGTAACATATCATACTAAATAGAGTGATTCGGATTTAAGTACAGAATAATACTAAATGCTCTGAGACCAGGTTGGGGAGATTGAAAGAGGGGAAGGAAGAGGAGGGAGAAGAGATGGAAGATTGAGAGGGCTGGAGTGAGAGAAAGTCAGAGAAAGAGAGATCTAATGCTTTTCAATGTTTTTGCTGAGGAGAACTGAAGGGCAGACAGAGAGAGAGCAAGAGAGAGAGAGAGCAAGAGAGAGAGGGAGAGAGAGGGAGAGATGGATTTAGGAGAGGCAGCATTAGAGTGATAAAGAGGGTGAGAAATTAGAGCGAGGAGGAGAGAAGAGAGGGTTGGAGAGATAGTTGAAGGAGAGAAGATAGCAGGAGAGGGATTATCCACCAAACGCTCTTTTACTGACAGCAGGGTTTGGCCTTTAACTGTGTGTGTGTGTGTGTGAATGATTTACTGTTCTCCTGGGGTGATGATATCTTCATCTAATGTTTCATCTAAGTAATTATCTCTCCCATCCCTCTTTTTCTCATCCCTCTTTCTCTCTCTCATCCCTCTTTCTCTCTCTCATCCCTCTTTCTCTCTCTCATCCCTCTTTCTCTCTCTCATCCCTCTTCCTCTCTCATCCCTCTTTCTCTCTTTCCATCCCTCTTTCTCTCTCTCCATCCCTCTTTCTTTCTCATCCCTCCTCTCTCTCATCCCTCCTCTCTCTCATCCCTCTTTCTCTCATTCCATCCCTCTTTCTCTCATCCCTCTTTCTCTCTCATCCCTCTTTCTCTCTCTCATCCCTCTTCCTCTCTCATCCCTCTTTCTCTCTCTCCATCCCTCTTTCTTTCTCATCCCTCCTCTCTCTCATCCCTCTTTCTCTCTCTCCATCCCTCTTTCTTTCTCATCCCTCCTCTCTCTCATCCCTCTTTCTCTCTCCATCCCTCTTTCTTTCTCATCCCTCCTCTCTCTCATCCCTCTTTCTCTCTCTCATCCCTCTTTCTCTCTCTCCATCCCTCTTTCTCTCATCCCTCTTTCTCTCTCTCATCCCTCTTTCTCTCTCCATCCCTCTTTCTCTCTCTCCACCCCTCTTTCTCTATCTCCATACCTCTTTCTCTCTCTCCATACCTCTTTCTCTATCTCCATACCTCTTTCTCTCTCTCCATCCCTCTTTCCTTCTCTCCATGCCTCTCTCTCTCTCCAACCCTCTTTCTCTTTCTCTCTCTTCATCCCTCTCTCTCCAACCCTCTCTCTCTCTCTATCCCTCTTTCTCTCTCTCCAACCCTCTTTCTCTTTCTCTCTCTTCATCCCTCTCTCTCCAACCCTCTTTCTCTCTCTCCAACCCTCTTTCTCTTTCTCTCTCTTCATCCCTCTCTCTCCAACCCTCTCTCTCTCTCTATCCGTCTTTCTCTCTCTCCAACCCTCTCTCTCTCTATCCCTCTTTCTCTTTCTCTCTCTTCATCCCTCTCTCTCCCACCCTCTCTCTCTCTCTCTATCCCTCTTTCTCTTTCTCTCTCTTCATCCCTCTCTCTCCAACCCTCTCTCTCTCTCCAACCCTCTTTCTCTTTCTCTTTCTCTATCTTCATCCCTCTCTCTCCAACCCTCTCTCTCTCTTCATTCCTCTCTCTCCAACCCTCTCTCTCTCTATATCCCTCTTTCTCTCTCCGTTTCAGTGGTGATTTAAGCATGTATATCTTGGTGAATAAATAAATAATGTTAGATGCATGCCAGCAAAGCCACTACTCTACACAACACTAAACAATACATTCATTGCACTATAACGGTTTCAAACGGTGCCCATAAACTGTTAGGGCCGACATTAAGCTGTCAGGAGAGCTTTCTTTTCAGCACCATGTAGTGAATCTGCTACGCCTGCCTGATTAAATAAAGGTTAAATAAAATAAATAAATAAATACAAATATCAGCGGAGCCTTGTCTGGCAGCGAAACAGTTCATTCAGCCTCATTTACTGCCTTTATCAAAACATGATATGGCTGACTTGCTAAAGCAAATGTGGTTTCTACTGACAATTGAGATGTACAAACTATGGCATAAGGGGGCGGCAAGAGGATAAGAGGCAATCCGTAGTTTAAATGAAGACATTAATGAGCGTGCTAGGACGGACGTAGTCAATATAACTCTTTGTTCAGCACCTTTGAAATGTACAGAGACAGAATTCAGAACACGGGCCGTTCTTACAGTGTTCTCCCTGTACACCAAGTCAGAACCGTAGGATAAATAAAGGGGGCATATAAGCAGACAGTGAAAGCTGTTACAATATTCAATGATTACATTTCTCTAAAACAGGCTATAGGCTACATGTGCACCACCAACTCAGAACAGTAGGCTAAATTATGAGGGGGAAAGGGACCACATTTTTAGGATGGTCTACTAACAGCTTACTACACAACATACACTTAGTATTACTTTTTAGTTACAGTAGACATATCTCCCTCGCATATTACATCATTTATGCACTCAACTTGTTGTTTATATTTATAAATTTTTTATTTAATCTTTATTTAACTGGGCAAGTCAGTTAAGAACAAATTCTTATTTACAATGACGGCCTACCAAAAGGCAAAAGGCCTCCTGCGGGGATGGGGGCCTGGGGTTAAAAAGAAATACAATATAAATATAAGACAAAACACACATCATGACAAGAGAGACAACACAACACTACATACATAGAGACCTAAGACAACCACATAGCAAGGCAGCAACACATGACAACACAGCATGGTACTAACACAACATGACAACAACATGGTAGCAACGCAACATGGTAGCAGCACAAACCATGGTACAAACATTATTGGGCAACAGCACAAAGGGCAAGAAGGTAGAGACAGCAATACATCAAGCAAAGCAGCCACAACTGTCAGTAAGAGTGATTGAGTCTTTGAATGAAGACATTGAGATAAAACTGTCCAGTTTGAGTGTTTGTTGCAGCTCGTTCCAGTCGCTAGCTGCAGCGAACTGAAAAGAAGAGCGACCCAGGGATGTGTGTGCTCTGGGGACCTTTAACAGAATGTGACTGGCAGAATGGTGTTGTATGTGGAGGATGAGGGCTGCAGTAGATATCTCAGATAGGGGGGGAGTCAGGCCTAAGAGGGTTTTATAAATAAGCATCAACCAGTGGGTCTTGCAACGGGTATACTGAGATGACCAGTTTACAGAGGAGTATAGAGTGCAGTGATGTGTCCTATAAGGAGCATTGGTGGAAAATCTGATGGCCGAATGGTAAAGAACATCTAGCCACTCGAGACCTGCCGATCAATATATATATATATTTTTTTTAAATGTTTATTTAACCTTTATTTAACCAGGTGGCCAGTTGAGAACAAGTTCTCATTTACAACTATGACCTGGCCAAGATAGAGCAAAGCAGTGCGACACAAACAACACAGAGTTACACATGAGAAAAACAAACACACAGTCAATAACACAATAGAAAAGTCTATATACAGTGTGTGCAAATGTAGTCTGATTGGGGAGGTAAGGCAATAAATAGGCCATAGTGGCGAAATAATTACAATTAAGCAATTAAACACTGGAGTGAAAGATGTGCAGAAGATGAATGTGCAAGTAGAGATAACAGGGTGCAAAGGAGCAGAAAAACAAACAATATGGGGATGAGGTAGTTGGGTGGGCTATTTACAGATGGGCTATGTACAGGTGCAATGATCGGTAAGCTGCTCTGACAGCCGATGCTTAAAGTTAGTGAGGGAGATATAAGCTTTAGTGATTTTTGCAATTCGTTCAAGTCATTGGCAGCAGAGAACTAGAAGAAAAGGCGGCCAAAGGAGGAGTTGGCTTTGGGGGTGACCAGTGAAATATACCTGCTGGAGCGTGTGTTACGGGTGAGTGTTGCTATGGTGACCAGAGAGCTGAGATAAGGCGGGGCTTTACCTAGCATAGACTTATAGATGATCTGGAGCCAGTGGGTTTGGCGACGAATAAGAAGCTATGGCCAGCCAAACAGAGCCTACAGGTCGTAGTGGTGGGTGGTATACGGGGCTTTGGTGACAAAACGGATGGCACTGTGATAGACTGCATCTAATTTGCTGAGTAGAGTGTTGGAGGCTATTTTGTAAATGACATCGCTGAAGTCAAGGATCGGTAGGATAGTCAGTTTTACGAGGGTATGTTTTGTCAGCATGAGTGAAGGATGCTTTGTTGCGAAATAGGAAGCCAATTCTAGATTTAATTTGGATTGGAGATGCTTAATGTGAGTCTGGAAGGAGAGTTTACGTCTATCTAGGCACCTAGGTATTTGTAGTGTCATGAAGTTACCCTCTTTGGGTACAGCGAGCACCATCCCCCTCTCCCTCTCTCTACTCTTTAACCTGTTGAGTGTAGGGGGCAGTATTTTGATATTTTGATGTTTGGATGAAAAACGTATCCAAATTAAACTGCCTATTTCTCAGGCCCAGAAGCTAGAATATGCTTAGAATATTCTAATGATAGAAAACACTCTAAAGTTTCCAAAACTGTCAAAATATTCTCTGTGAGTATAACAGAACTGATATTGCAGACGAAAACCTGAGGAAAATCCAACTAGGAAGTGCCTCTTATTTTCTGTTCCACTGCATGCCTTCCCTCCATTTAAAGGGATATCAACCAGATTACTTTCCCTATGGCTTCCACATGGCTTCCACATGATGTGAACAGTCTTTAGACATAGTTTCAGCCTTTTATTCTGAAAAATGAGCGAGAACGATCACATCGCGTCAGTGGAAGGCTGGGTGCCAGCAGAGTTTTGCAATGCGCAACAGCTTGGAGGAAACATTTTCTCTCTCTCTCCTATTGAAAAAGCTATGGTCCGGTTGAAATATTATCGATTATTTATTGTAAAAACAACCTGAAGATTTATTATAAAAAACATTTGACATGTTTCTACGAACTTTACGGATACTATTTTGAATTTTCGTCTGCCCCATCGTGACCGCACTGTGCATTTCTGAACAAAACGCTCCAACAAAATGGATGTATTTTGGATATAAAAATAATCTTTATGGAACAAAAGGAACATTTATTGTGTAACTGGGTTGTCTCGTGAGTGCAAACATCCGAAGATCATCAAAGGTAAACAATTAATTTTATTGCTTTTCTGACTTTCGTGACCAATCTACTTTGCTGCTAGCTGTTTGTAATGTTTTGTCTGCTGAGAGAGATGTCCTTACATAAACGCTTGGTATGCTTTCGCTGTAAAGCTTTTTTGACATCTGCCACGCCTGGTGGACTAACAACAAGCTAAGCTGTGTTTTGCTATATTGCACTTGAGATTTCAGGAAAATTTTATATTTTTAGTAATTTAATTTGAATTTGGCGCTCTGCAATTCAGTGGATGTTGACGAAGATGATCCCGCTAACGGGATGGGTATGCCAAGAAGTTAAACCAGGCTCTGTTAGACAGGTCATACATTCCTGGAGGAGATCCTCTCCTCATGGCCAGAGTATAGAGAGAGAGTTTTCATAGAGAGAACAAAGGAATTTCGTCCACCACACAGAACTGGAGGTCCAAACAATATTCATGTTCTGGAGAATGTATAAATGATTGGTTAAGTAACGAGCTACGAACTGGCCCGTTTGGTACAAAGTTATGAGGCTTACATCTAATTGTTGTATAAAATGAATGAAGATGAAACTATTTGTGAAATCATTTAATGTGATTTTAGACTGTTTAATGAAGGAAACTCCAATTCCCTTTTCGAGTTTAACTAAATCAGAGGACCGGCCCTTGAGCACAGGCAGGACCCGGTGTCATGGGACAACCATTTCTACGTTCTGAATAAAAACCCCACCTGGGTTTTCCCACTTCAGACCGAGCTAACCTCAATTACGAGAGGGCTAAGGGTTGAGATCAGACCATACATTTCTGTTGCTGGATTCTTAACCACGTGGTTAAACTCTTAGATTATCGATACCGACAGAATAAGAACAAATCTTTGATACTAATTACTAGTCTGCAGCTAGGAATTATGTACCCGTGAATGCGAGGACCGACAACTGCTGAAACATCTATTCTATAACGACATGAATGAATGTTACTCTGAACTATCCATTCTAACCACGGCAGAGAGAGAGAGGGCGGACAAACTCTCCAACAGAAACAAACTTTTCAACAGAGATCCTGGCGACACACTGAACTTAAATATATATATTGATCGCAATTATTCCCGAATGTAGTGAGTGTTCATGTGCAAAGGATTAGCATTTCAATTGTTATAATGATCAACTTTGTAGTGTCTTATCTCAGTCGATCTCAGTCGACCCCCACTTCCCTTTTGGGAAGTTTAGCCCACTAGGGCTCATTCCCCTATCATTTCCTTGTAACCATATCTACTGTTTGTTTTGCATTTCTGTGAATTACTTATTTAGTAAATAAAGGATTTAAGACAATTGATGTATGGATGACTCATAGTGAAGGCTGGGTTCGTGCAGATAACCAACTCCTTCTCATCTCCTCTCCTTCTGATCCTCCTCCCTCCTTTAGGAGTTGAAGGGTCAGATGTCTCAGCTGCGCCCCCTGTTGTCGGTGATTGACCAGTACAGGTTAGACCTCCAGACCCTGGCCGTGCTCCGAGCGGAGGTCCTTAACCTGTCGATCATCCTGACAGCCATTCAGGAGGAGGTGGGGGCCTACGACTATGAAGAACTACAACAGAGAGTGCTACTGCTGGAGACTAGGCTGCACGCCTGTATGAACAAACTGGGTAGGAGGAGTGGAGGGGAATGTGTGTATTAAGGTGCAATACGTGTATGTGTGTGTGTTGACCTGTGTGTATGTGTGTTATAAGATGCTGTATTTGTGTGTGTGTGTGTGTGTGTGTGTGTGTGTGTGTGTGTGTGTGTGTTGACCTGTGTGTGTGTGTATTGACCTGTGTGTGTGTGTGTGTGTGTATTGACCTGTGTGTGTGTGTGTGTGTGTCCCAGGTGGTGTGTATATATAGTGACCTGTGTGTGTGTGTGTGTCTCCCAGGCTGTGTGTATATATAGTGACCTGTGTGTGTGTGTGTGTCCCAGGCTGTGTGTATATATAGTGACCTGTGTGTGTGTGTCTCCCAGGCTGTGTGTATATATAGTGACCTGTGTGTGTGTGTGTCTCCCAGGCTGTGTGTATATATAGTGACCTGTGTGTGTGTGTGTGTGTCCCAGGCTGTGTGTATATATAGTGACCTGTGTGTGTGTGTGTGTCCCAGGCTGTGTGTATATATAGTGACCTGTGTGTGTGTGTCTCCCAGGCTGTGTGTATATATAGTGACCTGTGTGTGTGTGTGTGTGTCCCAGGCTGTGTGTATATATAGTGACCTGTGTGTGTGTCTCCCAGGCTGTGTGTATATATAGTGACCTGTGTGTGTGTGTCTCCCAGGCTGTGTGTATATATAGTGACCTGTGTGTGTGTGTGTGTCTCCCAGGCTGTGTGTATATATAGTGACCTGTGTGTGTGTGTGTCTCCCAGGCTGTGTGTATATATAGTGACCTGTGTGTGTGTGTGTGTGTGTCCCAGGCTGTGTGTATATATAGTGACCTGTGTGTGTGTGTGTGTGTCCCAGGCTGTGTGTATATATAGTGACCTGTGTGTGTGTGTGTCTCCCAGGCTGTGTGTATATATAGTGACCTGTGTGTGTGTGTCTCAGGCTGTGTGTATATATAGTGACCTGTGTGTGTGTGACCCAGGCTGTGTGTATATATAGTGACCTGTGTGTGTGTGTGTCCCAGGCTGTGTGTATATATAGTGACCTGTGTGTGTGTGTGTGTCCCAGGCTGTGTGTATATATAGTGACCTGTGTGTGTGTGTGTGTGTGTCCCAGGCTGTGTGTATATATAGTGACCTGTGTGTGTGTGTGTGTCTCCCAGGCTGTGTGTATATATAGTGACCTGTGTGTGTGTGTGTCTCCCAGGCTGTGTGTATATATAGTGACCTGTGTGTGTGTCTCCCAGGCTGTGTGTATATATAGTGACCTGTGTGTGTGTGTCTCCCAGGCTGTGTGTATATATAGTGACCTGTGTGTGTGTGTGTCTCCCAGGCTGTGTGTATATATAGTGACCTGTGTGTGTGTGTGTCTCCCAGGCTGTGTGTATATATAGTGACCTGTGTGTGTGTGTCTCCCAGGCTGTGGGCGATTAACAGGGGTGAGCATCCCTATCACTGTTAGAGCGTCAGGCTCCCGCTTTGGATGCTGGATGACTGACGCCATGATACCCAGCTCCGACAGCAGGGTGAGTGTGTTTGTCAGGTTGGGGGGGCGACAGGTGATGTCAGAAAGCCTTGGTATCAGCAGAGACGTTCACTTGGACCTCTCTCTCTGTTGGACCTTCTCAATATCCTTTTCTCCCTCTCTTCTTCTCACACATAGTCCTTCTTCTCTCTCTCTCTGTTGGACCTTCTCAATATCCCTTTCTCCCTCTCTTCTTCTCACACATAGTTCTTCTACTATCTCTCTGTTGGACCTTCTCAATATCCTTTTCTCCCTCTCTTCTTCTCACACATAGTTCTTCTTCTCTCTCTCTGTTGGACCTTCTCAATATCCTTTTCTCCCTCTTCTTCTCACACATAGTTCTTCTTCTCTCTCCCTGTTGGACCTTCTCAATATCCTTTTCTCCCTCTCTTCTTCTCACACATAGTTCTTCTTCTCTCTCTCTGTTGGACCTTCTCAATATCCTTTTCTCCCTCTCTTCTTCTCACGCAAAGTTCTTCTTCTCTCTCTCTGTTGGACCTTCTCAATATCCTTTCCCCCCTCTCTTCTTCTCACACATAGTTCTTCTTCTCTCTCCCTGTTGGACCTTCTCAATATCCTTTTCTCCCTCTCTTCTTCTCACACATAGTCCTTCTTCTCTCTCTCTCTGTTGGACCTTCTCAATATCCTTTTCTCCCTCTCTTCTTCTCACACATAGTTCTTCTTCTCTCTCTCTGTTGGACCTTCTCAATATCCTTTTCTCCCTCTCTTCTTCTCACACATAGTTCTTCTTCTCTCTCCCTGTTGGACCTTCTCAATATCCTTTTCTCCCTCTCTTCTTCTCACACATAGTTCTTCTTCTCTCTCTCTGTTGGACCTTCTCAATATCCTTTTCTCCCTCTTCTTCTCACACATAGTTCTTCTTCTCTCTCCCTGTTGGACCTTCTCAATATCCTTTTCTCCCTCTCTTCTTCTCACACATAGTTCTTCTTCTCTCTCTCTGTTGGACCTTCTCAATATCCTTTTCTCCCTCTCTTCTTCTCACACATAGTTCTTATTCTCTCTCTCTGTTGGACCTTCTCAATATCCTTTTCTCCCTCTCTTCTTCTCACACATAGTCCTTCTTCTCTCTCTGTTGGACCTTCTCAATATCCTTTTCTCCCTCTCTTCTTCTCACACATAGTTCTTCTTCTCTCTCTCTGTTGGACCTTCTCAATATCCTTTTCTCCCTCTTCTTCTCACACATAGTTCTTCTTCTCTCTCCCTGTTGGACCTTCTCAATATCCTTTTCTCCCTCTCTTCTTCTCACACATAGTCCTTCTTCTCTCTCTGTTGGACCTTCTCAATATCCTTTTCTCCCTCTCTTCTTCTCACACACATAGTTCTTCTTCTCTCTCCCTGTTGGACCTTCTCAATATCCTTTTCTCCCTCTCTTCTTCTCACACATAGTTCTTCTTCTCTCTCTCTGTTGGACCTTCTCAATATCCTTTTCTCCCTCTCTTCTTCTCACACATACTTCTTCTTCTCTCTCTCTGTTGGACCTTCTCAATATCCTTTTCTCCCTCTCTTCTTCTCACACATAGTTCTTCTTCTCTCTCTCTGTTGGACCTTCTCAATATCCTTTTCTCCCTCTCTTCTTCTCACACACATAGTCCTTCTTCTCTCTCTCCATCTCATATAATCCTCTCTCTCCTCCTTGCTCTCTCTCTCTCAATTCGATTTCAATTTCAATTCAATTCAATTTAAGGGGCTTTATTAGCAAAGGAAACATATGTTTATATTGCCAAAGAAAGTGAAATAAATAATAAACAATATGTAGTAAACATTACACTTCCAAAAGTTCCAAAAGAATAAAGACATTTCAAATGTCATATTATGTCTATATACAGTGTTGTCTGTTGTGTAAATAGTTAAAGTACAAAAGGGAAAATAAATAAGCATAAATATGGGTTGTATTTACAATGGTGTTTGTTCTTCACTGGTTGCCCTTTTCTTGTGGCAACAGGTCACATATCTTGCTGCTGTGATGGCACACTGTGGTATTTCACCCAGTAGATATGGGAGTTTATCAAAATTGGATTTGTTTTCAAATTCTTTGTGGATCTGTGTAATCTGAGGGAAATATGTGTCTCTAATATGGTCATACATTTGACAGGAGGTTAGGAAGTGCAGCTCAGTTTCCACCTCATTTTGTGGGCAGTGAGCACATATGTAACTAGGCAACAAGTCAGTTAAGAACAAATTCTTATTTACAATGATGGCCTAGGAACAGTGGGTTAACTGAGAACAACAGATTTTTACCTTGTCAGCTTGGGGATTCAAACCAGAAACCTTTCAGTTACTGGCCCAACACTCTAACCACTAGGCTACCTGCATAGCTTGTTTTCTCTTGAGAGCCAGGTCTGTCTACGGCGGCCTTTCTCAAAAGCAAGGCTACGCTCACTGAGTCTGTACATTGTCAAAGATTTCCCTAATTTTGGGATAATCACATTGGTCAGGTATTCTGCCACTGTGTACTTTCTGTTTAGGGACAAATAGTATACCAGAATACTCTGTTTAATTATCCATTCTTTCCAGTGTGTCAAGTAATTATCTTTTTGTTTTCTCATGATTTGGTTGGGTCTAATTGTGTTGCTGTTCTGTGGCTCTGTAGGGTGTGTTTGTGTTTGTGAACAGAGCCCCAGGACCAGTTGCTTAGGGGACTCTTCTCCAGGTTCATCTCTCTGTAGGTGATGGCTTTGTTATGGAAGGTTTGGGGATTGCATCCTTTTAAGTGGTTATAGAATATAATGTCTCTTTTCTGGATTTTGATAATTAGCAGGTATCGGCCTAATTCTGCTCTGCATACATTATTCTGCGTTTTACGTTGTACACTGAGGATATTTTTGCAGAATTCTGCATGCAGGGTCACAATTAGGTGTCTATCCCATTTTGTGAAGTCTTGGTTGGTGAGCAGACCCCAGACCTCACAACCATAAAGGGCAATGGGTTCTATAACTGACTCAAGCATTTTTAGACAGATCGTAATTGGTATGTTGAATTTTATATTCCTTTTGATGGCATAGAAGGCCCTTCTTACCTTGTCTCTCAGATCTTTGACAGCTTTGTGGAAGTTACCTGTGGCGCTGATGTTTAGGCCGAGGTATGTATAGTTTTTTGTGTGCTCTAGGGCAACAGTAACTAGATGGAATTTGTATTTTTTGGGAAAAACATTATTTTTGCCTTACTGAGATTTACTGTAAGGGACCAGGTCTGCCAGAATCTGTGCAGAATATCTAGGTGCTGCTTTAGGCACTCTTTGGCTCTCCCTCCCTCTCTCTCTCTCTCTCTCTCTGTCTCTCTCTCTCTCTCTCTCTGTCTCTCTCTCTCTCTCTATCGCTCACTCTCTCTGTGTCTCAGGGGAATGTATATGAAGCTGGTTGTCAGGGCGACTGTCTCCCGGTTGCCAGGTGTGATTACATTGGCATGGTAACCCACGTCTGTTCACCATTAGACCTTCTCCTTGGAGACAGGAGGGTTCTATATACGGCAACGGTATCCCAGGTACCGTAACCCTTGACAGCAGGCCCTGTAACCCAGTTACAACTGTTGCCATTGTTATCTTATCCCGGTTACAGATGCACATTGTGTAACAGTTATATATAGCAACACATCCTTTAGAGAGAGAAAGATTTAAAAAATACTTTTATTGGCCCAAATAGTTACCTCATTATTAACACACAACTTTATTTCATTTTTATTAACAGACTAGAAAAATAGAACCAAGCCCCCCTCCTCGTCCTCGCAGATAGAACCCCCATGACGTCCCACACCGCCGGAAAATCCCCCAGGCCGTTCACCAGCCCCACATATACATGCTCCAGTTTCAGACGACAAGGAATGGATGTTTGGTTCTTAGATTGCTCTCCTTCCTTTCCTCTCGCCGTGTTCTCTCTCTCTCTCTCTCTGTCTCTCTCTGTCTCTCTCTCTCTCTCTCTCTCTGTCTCTCTCTCTCTCTCTCTCTGTCTCTCTCTCTCTCTCTCTGTCTCTCTCTCTCTCTCTCTCTCCGTCTCTCTCTCTCTCTCTCTCTCTCTCTCTCTCTCTCTCTCTGTCTCTCTCTCTCCATGCAGTGACAGTAAGCTAGTTGTACATGGCACATTTCCCCTCTCTGTCTGGCACCATTGTAGCTGACCAGAGAGAGGGAAAGAGAAAGAGAGAACTGAATGCATTCAACTGAAATGTGTCTTCCGCTTTTAAACCCAAACCCTCTGAATCATAGATAGAGGGAGAAAGGGGAGAGAGACTGAGAGAAAGACAGAGAGAGAGAAAATTAAAGGGATTTATTGGCATGGGGACACATATGTTAACATTGCCAAAGCAAGTGAACTAGATAGTAAACAAAAGTTAAATAAACAATAAAAATGTACAGTAAACAGTACACTCACAAAAGTTCCAAAAGAATGAAGACATTACAAATGTCATTATATGCAAATAGTTCAAGTACATACATCTTGCTGCTGTGATGGCACACTGTGGTATTTCACCCAGTAGATATGGGAGTTTATCAAAATTAGATTTTTTTTCTCGAATTCTTCGTGGATCTACGTAATCTGAGGGAAATACGTCTCTCTAATATGGTCATACATTTGGCAGGAGGTTAGGAAGTGCAGCTCAGTTTCCACCTCATTTTTTGTGGGCAGTGTGCCCACCTGAGAGCCAGGTCTCCATACGGCGGCCTTTCTCAATAGCAAGGCTATGCTCACTGAGTCTGTACATAGTCAAAGCTTTCCTAAGGTTTGGGTCAGTCACAGTGGTCAGGTATTCTGCCACTGTGTACTCTCTGTTCAGGGCCAAATAGCATTCCAGTTTGTTCAGTTTTTTTCTAATTATTTCCAATGTGTCAAGTAATTATCTTTTTGTTTTCTTATGATTTGGTTGGGTCTAATTGTGTTGCTGTCCTGGGGCTCTGTGGGGTGTTTGTGTTTGTGAACAGCACCTCAGGACCAGCTTGCTTAGGCCCTGCTTGGTTGGGGACAGAAGCACCAGATCATCGGCAAACAGCAGACATTTGACTTCAGATTCTAGTATGGTGAGCCCGGGTGCTGCAGACTCTTCTAGTGCCTGTGCCAATTTGTTGATATATACTTTGAAGAGAGTGGTGCTTAAGCTCCATCCCTGTCTCATCCCCAGGCCCTGTGAAAAACAATGTGTGTATTTGTTGCCAATTTAAACCCCACCCTTGTTGTTTGTGTACATGGATTATATAATGTTGTATGTTTTTCCCCCAACACCACTTTCCATCAATTTAATATAGCAGACCCTAATGCCAAATTGAGTGAAAAGCTTTTTTAAATGAACAAAGCATGAGAAGACTTTGCCTTTGTTTTGGTTTGTTTGTCATTTCGGGTCTGCAGGGTGAATACGTGGTCTGTCGTATGATAATTAGGTAAAAAGCCAGTTTGACATTTGCTCAGTACATTGTTTTCACTGAGGAAATGTACCAGTCTGCTCTTAATGATGCAGAGGATTTTTCCAAGGTTGCTGTTGTGTTCCCTGGTAGTTATTGTGGTCCAATTTGTCTCCACTTCATGGATTGGTGTGATCAGTCCTTGGTTCCAAATATTGAGGAAGGTGCCAGAGCTAAGGATGATGTTAAAGAGTTTTAGCATAGCCAATTAAAATTTGTGGTCTGTATATTTGATAATTTCATTGGGGATACCATCAACACCACAGGCCTTTTTGGGTTGGAGGGTTTTTATTTTGTCCTGTAGTTCATTCAAGGTAATGGGAGAATCCAGTGGGTTCTGGTAGTCTTTAATAGTTGATTCTAAGATCTGTCTCTCTCTCTCTCTCTCTCTCTCTCTCTCTCTCTCTCTCTCTCTCTCCTCTCTCTCTCTCTCTCTCTCCCCTCTCTCTCCCTCTCTCTCTCCCTCTCTCTCTCCCTCTCTCTCAGTTCAATTTCAACTTTAATAATTAATTCTAAGATTTGTATTTGATCATGTATATGTTTTTGCTGTTTGTTCCTTGTTATAAAGCCAAAATGATTGGAGAAGTGGTTTACCCAGACATCTCTGTTTTGGATAGATAACTCTTTGTGTTGTTGTTTGTTTAGTGTTTTCCAATTTTCCCAGAAGTGGTTAGAGTCTATGGATTCTTCAGTTACATTGATCTGATTTCTGACGTGCTGTTCCTTCTTTTTCTGCAGTGTATTTCTGTATTATTTTAGTGATTCACCATAGTGAAGGCATAGACTCTGGGTTTTCTGGGTCTCTATGTTTTTGGTAAGGCAGGTTTCTCAATTTCTTTCTCAGGTTTTTGCATTCTTCATCAAACCATTTGCCATTGTTCATTTTCTTCGGTTTTCTGTTTGAAATGTTTAGATTTGATAGAGAAGTCTTCCTCTCTCTCAATTAAATTAAATTCAAGGGGCTCTATTGGGAGACATATGTTTTGCCAAAGCAAGTGAAATGGATAAACAGAAGTGAAATAACAATAAAAGGTGAACAGTAAATATTACACCTGAGGCCAATTAGTCAGGCATTCTGTTGGACGGCACACTGGGGTCCTATCTCCCAAAGCCCTGAGAACCCTTATAGCACACACACACACGCTCGCACACACACACACACACACACACACACACACACACACACACACACACACACACACACACACACACACACACACACACACACACACACACACACACACACACACACATACACACACACACACACACACACAATCTCAAGAGTCAACATTCATTCTGGTAATTGACTATGACGATATCTTCTATATCAGTGGTCACCAACCCTTTTCTGAGTCATGATCACTTTGAGACAAAGTGCAAAGTGATCATTTTTTTATATATTTTTTTAGCATGACTTAAAACGTAATCATCCTATGCAACATGAACCTATTCAAAGCAGTCCTGCAGTAATGAGGTTTGTGCAGTAGGCTATAGGCCCAATACATTATCACTGCATATTGGCTATGCTTGAATTGCCTTGCTAATACATTGTTGTTCAGACCATTTTACAAAAAACATCTAATCACACCGGTACTCAGATCAGTTGTTGTTTTATTAGTTGTGAGGAATAGCTGAGTGAGCATACATTTAAATAATTGGCTTTTATTTTACTGGGCTGATGGTGCCTGCATCTGATGGTCAGTCTCAGCAGAGGAAGAGAGCAGCAGATTGAGGGTCAGTCTCAGCAGAGGAAGAGAGCAGCAGACTGAGGGTCAGTCTCAGCAGGGGGAGAGAGCAGCAGATTGAGGGTCAGTCTCAGCAGAGGGAGAGAGCTGCAGATTGAGGGTCAGTCTCAGCAGGGGGAGAGAGCAGCAGATTGAGGGTCAGTCTCAGCAGAGGAGAGAGCAGCAGATTGAGGGTCAGCAGAATTGAGGGTCAGTCTCAGCAGAGGAGAGAGCAGCAGACTGAGGGTCAGTCTCAGCAGAGGGAGAGAGCAGCAGATTGAGGGTCAGTCTCAGCAGGGGGAGAGAGCAGCAGACTGAGGCTCCGTCTCTCAACATCCCTCTGCTCTCCCTTTCCTCCACTGACACTGACCATAAAGGGACACCGTCTTCCATCTGATGGCGAAACTCGTGTCGCACCGCATTATTTCTGCCTCGTGCACAAATTCACGTTGTTACTCCTTTGAACAGAGAAATGTAAATACTCCTTGATATTAAAAGAGACCCAAAGCCGCTAATAATAACAACAACGAAAGGCTACAGATGTACTTTCCAATTCATTCGTTACTGTTGCTCTGCTTGTTGCAGCGCTGAGTGGAAATAAGAAGAACGCACATTTTATTTCATCGTCACTCAACGCCTAGGTTTACCTCCACTACTCACATCCTACCATACCCTTGTCTGTACATTATGCCTTGAATCTATTCTACCACACCAAGAAATCTACTCCTTTTATTCTCTGTCCCCAACACACTAGGCAACCATTTAAGTGTTGAATACAAAGTGTTGACAGTGCTGAGTAAGAACAGTCTCTCTCTCATAGAAACAGCAGCTCTTTGCTGTGTTCGTTGACGGTCTCTGAATACAAAGTGTTGACAGTGCTGAGTAAGAACAGTCTCTCTCTCATAGAAACAGCAGCTCTTTGCTGTGTTCGTTGACAGTCTCTGAATACAAAGTGTTGACAGTGCTGAGTAAGAACAGTCTCTCTCTCATAGGAACAGCAGCTCTTTGCTGTGTTCGTTGACAGTCTCTGAATACAAAGTGTTGACAGTGCTGAGTAAGAACAGTCTCTCTCTCATAGAAACAGCAGCTCTTTGCTGTGTTCGTTGACAGTCTCTGAATACAAAGTGTTGACAGTGCTGAGTAAGAACAGTCTCTCTCTCATAGAAACAGCAGCTCTTTGCTGTGTTCGTTGACAGTCTCTGAATACAAAGTGTTGACAGTGCTGAGTAAGAACAGTCTCTCTCTCATAGAAACAGCAGCTCTTTGCTGTGTTCGTTGACAGTCTCTGAATACAAAGTGTTGACAGTGCTGAGTAAGAACAGTCTCTCTCTCATAGAAACAGCAGCTCTTTGCTGTGTTCGTTGACAGTCTCTGAATACAAAGTGTTGACAGTGCTGAGTAAGAACAGTCTCTCTCTCATAGAAACAGCAGCTCTTTGCTGTGTTCGTTGACAGTCTCTGAATACAAAGTGTTGACAGTGCTGAGTAAGAACAGTCTCTCTCTCATAGAAACAGCAGCTCTGTGCTGTGTTCGTTGACAGTCTCTGAATACAAAGTGTTGACAGTGCTGAGTAAGAACAGTCTCTCTCTCATAGAAACAGCAGCTCTTTGCTGTGTTCGTTGACAGTCTCTGAATACAAAGTGTTGACAGTGCTGAGTAAGAACAGTCTCTCTCTCATAGAAACAGCAGCTCTTTGCTGTGTTCGTTGACAGTCTCTGAATACAAAGTGTTGACAGTGCTGAGTAAGAACAGTCTCTCTCTCATAGAAACAGCAGCTCTTTGCTGTGTTCGTTGACAGTCTCTGAATACAAAGTGTTGACAGTGCTGAGTAAGAACAGTCTCTCTCTCATAGAAACAGCAGCTCTTTGCTGTGTTCGTTGACAGTCTCTGAATACAAAGTGTTGACAGTGCTGTGTAAGAACAGTCTCTCTCTCATAGAAACATCAGCTCTTTGCTGTGTTCGTTGGTTTAAAAACGTTTTGAAATCTCACCACTTTGCTGTAGCTTTCTTTTCCGCCTGCTAAATTACTACAGACACGGTAATCTGAGCCATCCGATTGGCCAGCGGTAGGCCTATGGTGCGCTTGATTTACTCTCTGGTCCCGCCTGGGAACACAGAGTTTGTACGTTCAGACACATGAAATGGTTCAAAATGGGAACACTTGGCCTACCCGGCGAGCAGGGCAGCGGAATCAGGTGCACCTACAGCCAACAGTCCACACGAATTACAAAAATACAAACCCAAAATCATTTCCTTTTTTTTTACAGAAATGCCTTGGAGATCGGTTGATCACGATCGACTGATTGATCTCCAAGGCATTTCCAGACGTAGGCAACATCATCCCGGTGACCACTGGTCTATATCAGTCTGGTGACCACTAGTCTATATCAGTCTGGTGACCACAGTCTATATCAGCCTGGTGACCACTAGTCTATATCAGTCTGGTGACCACTAGTCTATATCAGCCTGGTGACCACTGGTCTATATCAGTCTGGTGACCACTAGTCTATATCAGTCTGGTGACCACAGTCTATATCAGCCTGGTGACCACTAGTCTATATCAGTCTGGTGACCACTAGTCTATATCAGCCTGGTGACCACTGGTCTATATCAGTCTGGTGACCACTGGTCTATATCAGTCTGGTGACCACTGGTCTATATCAGTCTGGTGACCCCTGGTGACCACTAGTCTATATCAGTCTGGTGACCACTAGTCTATATCAGTCTGGTGACCACTAGTCTATATCAGTCTGGTGACCCCTGGTGACCACTAGTCTATATCAGTCTGGTGACCCCTGGTCTATATGAATGCATCTGCCACTGTATTGAAGCCATTGGATGCAGTTTACCATATCACATTCCGCTATATTACGGGCAATAGGTTCAGTACACGTCATAGCATTTTGTATCAGAAAGTAGGCTGGCCCTCTTAGAAGTCTTGTAGACTGATGGATTGCTATCTTTTGGTCTATAAAGCCCTATTGCATAAACCTCCGCTATACCTTACCTCATTGCTATCCTTCTGAAGTATGAGTTACCAGACCCAGACTCAGGGATGGCTAACCCTGGGGATCCCTTCCATCTTTCTCTGTTAGGGATTTCTGATTTTAGTTATTTTGCAGTAAGGAGCTGCTGAGGGACCAGCTAGTTCATGGAGTTGCCAGTAAGGAGCTGCTGAGGGACCAGCTAGTTCATGGAGTTGCCAGTAAGGAGCTGTTGAGGGACCAGCTAGTTCATGGAGTTGCCAGTAAGGAGCTGCTGAGGAACCAGCTAGTTCATGGAGTTGCCAGTAAGGAGCTGCTGAGGGACCAGCTAGGTCATGGAGTTGCCCGTAAGGAGTTGCTGAGGGACCAGCTAGTTCATGGAGTTGCCAGTAAGGAGCTGCTGAGGGACCAGCTAGTTCATGGAGTTGCCCGTAAGGAGTTGTTGAGGGACCAGCTAGTTCATGGAGTTGCCAGTAAGGAGCTTCTGAGGAACCAGCTAGTTCATGGAGTTGCCAGTAAGGAGCAGCTGAGGAACCAGTAAGGAGCGGCGTGGCAAGATGTTAAGTGCTCCACACAGGGAGAATTTAACCTGGGTAAAAGTATTGGACATTGTCAACAACTTGGAGCGCACAGCCCAGAGGATGCAGAAATTCCAGCAGACACCGACTCAGTTGAGAACCGATCAGTTGACCACAAAACGGGAGGGGCAGCGACCCTGATCCGACCGGGAGAAACAGTGGATGTCAGACCAGAGGGGGGAGATGTCAAAGCCCTGTTTTCGCTGTTTGGGGACAAGAAATTCACAGCAGACCTGCCGCTACAAGGAGTTCCAACGCAGAACGTGCCAGAAGACCGGACATCCTGAAAGGGCTTGCAGGGGGAGAGCGGTTTCAGGGGGAGCGCGGTTTCTAAGCAACGCTCTCAAACAGCGCACTCTGATCCCGTAAAGGGGACACATTACTTAACAACAGATCCAAGTTGACGAGGCCGAACTGCTATTGCCTGCAGGCTCCAACACAGTCGGAAAATCACCCGTCAGAAAAGAACTTGGGACTTTTCACTGTGTGTAGTGATTGTAAGTACGTGAAACCTTAAATGGTCATGGCGATGTAACAGGGGGAAAGATAAAGATGGAGGTAGATACTGGGGCTGCCATGTCTGTTATCTCAGAGAAGCTGAGATTTAAAGAAGCATCGACTGTAATCATGTGTTTTGAGAACTCACTCAGCTCGGGCCGATTCAGTCAGTGGGACAGCTGGAGGTTAAAGTGAAACCTGATGCTCAGGTTGTACCACCACCTCTATTAGTGTCAAACGGGAAGGGTCTTACGCTAATGGGGAGGAACTGGATTCAGCACCTCAAGAGGGAACCATAGGCCTCCCGGGTGGCGCAGTGGTTTAAGGGCGCTGTACTGCAGCGCCAGCTGTGCCACCAGAGACTCTGTGTTCGCGCCCAGGCTCTGTTGTAACCGGCCGCGACCGGGAGGTCCGTGGGGCGACGCACAATTGGCCTAGCGTCGTTCAGGTTAGGGAGGGTTTGGCCGGTAGGGAAATCCTTGTCTCAGCGACTGTGGCGGGCCGGGCGCAGTGCGCGCTAACCAAGGTTGCCAGGTGCACGGTGTTTCCTCCGACACATTGGTGCGGCTGGCTTCCGGGTTGGATGCGCGCTGTGTTAAGAAGCAGTGCGGCTTGGTTGTGTATCGGAGGACGCATGACTTTCAACCTTCGTCTCTCCCGAGCCCGTACGGGAGTTGTAGCGATGAGACAAGATAGTAGCTACTAAAACAATTGGATACCACGAAAAAGGGGAGAAAAAGGGGGTAAAAAATTTTAAAAAAATTGAAAAAAAAAGAGTGAACCATGAGTCAGACCCAGTTGCGCGGCTGTGCGATAAATATGCTGAGGTGTTTAGTGGTGAACTGGGTGTGGTACAGGGAGTTAAAGCCACAATCCAAGTGTCAGAGAAAGATGTCCCAAAGGCTTGACCTGTACCTACTGCACCCAGAGAGGCAGCAGACAAACAGCTTGACCTGTACCTACCGCACCCAGAGAGGCAGCAGACAAACAGCTTGACCTGTACCTACTGCACCCAGAGAGGCAGCAGACAAACAGCTTGACCTGTACCTACTGCACCCAGAGAGGCAGCAGACAAACAGCTTGACCTGTACCTACTGCACCCAGAGAGGCAGCAGACAAACAGCTTGACCTGTACCTACTGCACCCAGAGAGGCAGCAGACAAACAGCTTGACCTGTACCTTGTGCACCCAGAGGCAGCAGACAAACAGCTTGACCTGTACCTACTGCACCCAGAGAGGCAGCAGACAAACAGCTTGACCTGTACCTACTGCACCCAGAGAGGCAGCAGACAAACAGCTTGACCTGTACCTTGTGCACCCAGAGGCAGCAGACAAACAGCTTGACCTGTACCTACTGCACCCAGAGAGGCAGCAGACAAACAGCTCTTCCAGAGCTAGAAAAACAAGGAGTGGTCACACCCACTGGATACAGTGGATGGGCAGCACCTGTAGTTTACGTTCCAAAGACAAACGGGGGGGGGGGTGGACCACATGGGTGGATGTGGACCAGTACACCTTTACCAAAGACACAGGACTTGTTTGTTCTACTCTAGCCGGGGGTATAAACAGTTCACAAAGTGGTTAGACCTTACTAAGGTCTACCAGCAAGTGGAGGTAGATCAAGAGTCAAAGCATTTCCTGACTATAAACACATTGAAAGGTTTTTATACCAGATGAATAGACGGCCTTATGGAGTATGGTGTATTCCGGGTAATCATGGAACAGGTCTTACAGGGTTTACCTGGGGTTGTGTGCTTTTCTAGATGACATTCGGATAACAGAGAAATCTGCAGAGGACCACTTAGAGCGTAGAAGCTGCGTGAGCATGGGTTCAGAATAAACAGGGACTAGGGCATGGTCAAAATGGAAACCCACTAGGACATGGTCAAAATGGAAACCCACTAGGGCATGGTCCACATGAAAACCCACTAGGGCATGGTCAACATGAAAACCCACTAGGTCATGGTCAACATGAAAACCCACTAGGGCATGGTCAACATGAAAACCCACTAGGGCATGGTCAACATGAAAACCCACTAGGGCATGGTCAAAATGGAAACCCACTAGGACATGATCAAAATGGAAACCCACTAGGACATGGTCAACATGAAAACCCACTAGGGCATGGTCAACATGAAAACCCACTAGGGCATGGTCAACATGAAAACCCACTAGGGCATGGTCAAAATGGAAACCCACTAGGGCATGGTCAACATGAAAACCCACTAGGGCATGGTCAACATGAAAACCCACTAGGGCATGGTCAACATGAAAACCCACTAGGGCATGGTCAAAATGGAAATCCACTAGGGCATGGTCAACATGAAAACCCACTAGGGCATGGTCAAAATGGAAACCCACTAGGGCATGGTCAACATGAAAACCCACTAGGGCATGGTCAAAATGGAAATCCACT
Organism: Oncorhynchus kisutch; assembly: GCF_002021735.2. NCBI lineage: Eukaryota > Metazoa > Chordata > Actinopteri > Salmoniformes > Salmonidae > Oncorhynchus > Oncorhynchus kisutch. The sequence goes on along the minus strand of NW_022261978.1, from coordinate 8,706,185 downwards.
AGGGCATGGTCAACATGAAAACCCACTAGGGCATGGTCAAAATGGAAACCCACTAGGGCATGGTCAACATGAAAACCCACTAGGGCATGGTCAACATGAAAACCCACTAGGGCATGGTCAAAATGGAAACCCACTAGGGCATGGTCAACATGAAAACCCACTAGGGCATGGTCAAAATGAAAACTCTTGCAAGGAGCCACTTTCGGTGGCCCGGTGTGTCAGTCTAATATACACATGCCAAACCTTGCACCAGTGCATCCTTGGAAATGGCCTGAGAGGCCCTGGCAGCGCATCCATGTAGATTTAGCTCAAAAAGGAATGCACCAGTTGTCCGTAGTTACAGATGCGTACTCACACTGGCCAGAGGTAAAGGGTATGAGGAACACTTCAGCTACAGCCACGGTAGAGACACTCCGGGGAATGTTCTCAGCCTACACGGTAGAGACACTCCGGGGAATGTTCTCAGCCTACACGGTAGAGACACTCCGGGGAATGTTATCAGCCTACAGGGTAGAGACACTCCGGAGAATGTTCTCAGCCTACAGGGTAGAGACACTCCGGGGAATGTTCTCAGCCTACAGGGTAGAGACACTCCGGGGAATGTTCTCAGCCTACAGGGTAGAGACACTCCGGGGAATGTTCTCAGCCTACAGGGTAGAGACACTCCGGGGAATGTTCTCAGCCTACAGGTTAGAGACACTCCGGGGAATGTTCTCAGCCTACAGGGTAGAGACACTCTGGGGAATGTTCTCAGCCTACAGGGTAGAGACACTCCGGGGAATGTTCTCAGCCTACAGGTTAGAGACACTCCGGGGAATGTTCTCAGCCTACAGGGTAGAGACACTCCGGGGAATGTTTTCAGCCTACAGGGTAGAGACACTCCGGGGAATGTTCTCAGCCTACAGGGTAGAGACACTCCGGGGAATGTTCTCAGCCTACAGGTTAGAGACACTCCGGGGAATGTTCTCAGCCTACAGGGTAGAGACACTCCGGGGAATGTTCTCAGCCTACAGGGTAGAGACACTCCGGGGAATGTTCTCAGCCTACAGGGTAGTTGAGGAGTGTGTTTCAGACAATGGGCCACAGCTGGTGTCAAAAGAGATGGAGACATTGTCCCAGTTGAATGGGGGGTGAAACACATCAGCTTCGTATCATGCAGCTTGAAATGGCGGAGCGACTTGTACAGAATCTAAAACAGGCTCTAGAGAAGGACTTGTACAGAATCTAAAACAGGCTCTAGAGAAGGACAAGTCATCAGGACGGCATATAGGGGGGGGGGGGCAACTTTCTGTTTGCCTACAGGAATACGCAGCATGCCACAACTGGAATAACTCCAGCAGAGTTGTTCCTCTAAAACGTTAGGTTAGAACAAGGTTATCACTGGTGAAACCCAGTTTATCAGCTGACACGCAGTCCAAGAAACAGGGCAAGCGGCTTCGTTTTGTTTTCAATCGGAACAAACAGTGCTTGTCCGAGTTTACCGGAGAGGAGAGAGAGAGAGAACCCGGTACCCCGGGGGTTGTGAAAAGGGTACTTGGTCCTGTAACTATTAGCTTCGTTTTGTTTTCAATCGGAACAAACAGTGCTTGTCCCGAGTTTACCGGAGAGGAGAGAGAGAGAGAACCCGGGGTTGTGAAAAGGGTACTTGGTCCTGTAACTATTAGCTTCGTTTTGTTTTCAATCGGAACAAACAGTGCTTGTCCCGAGTTTACTGGAGAGGAGAGAGAGAGAGAACCCGGTACCCCGGGGTTGTGAAAAGGGTATTTGGTCCTGTAACTATTAGCTTCGTTTTGTTTTCAATCGGAACAAACAGTGCTTGTCCGAGTTTACCGGAGAGGAGAGATAGAGAGAAACGGGTACCCGGGGGTTGTGAAAAGGGTACTTGGTCCTGTAACTATTAGCTTAGTTTTGTTTTCAATCGGAACAAACAGTGCTTGTCCCGAGTTTACCGGAGAGGAGAGATAGAGAGAACCCGGTACCCCGGGGGTTGTGAAAAGGGTACTTGGTCCTGTAACTATTAGCTTCGTTTTGTTTTCGATCGGAACAAACAGTGCTTGTCCCGAGTTTACCGGAGAGGAGAGAGAGAGAGAAACGGGTACCCGGGGTTGTGAAAAGGGTACTTGGTCCTGTAACTATTAGCTTCGTTTTGTTTTCAATCGGAACAAACAGTGCTTGTCCGAGTTTACCGGAGAGGAGAGAGAGACAGAAACGGGTACCCCGGGGTTGTGAAAAGGGTACTTGGTCCTGTAACCTACTTAGTGCAGACTGAGGGAAAATTGTGTAGGAAGCATGTGGATCAAATGATGATGCAACACAATGAAAGAGAAGATCCGAATGTGTCAAAGGGGAGGATTTCTGATTGGGACTTGGGAGCTACGACTGTGACAGGCACAGGTTGTGACACAGGTTGTGCCAGGCCGTGAGCCTCAGGGCCCAGAGAGTCAGGAGAGGCCAAAAAAATGGTCAGAAGGCCTCCGGACCGATTGGATCTGTAAACAGGTTGTATATGAGATGATGAGTGAAAAACTGAAGGATGTTTTCAGAGGAAAGTGACAATTTCCCAGGGAGGAGTGTGGTGTGACTGAGAAATGTGTTATGTGTTAATGAGTTTAGATGTAAAGTGGTTGTAAATAGCCAATGGGGATTTGTATGCAGGGCTTGAGTTTCTTGAATTAACAAATGGTAATGGGGTTTCCGTTCTTACATTGAAGTGATTGGATTACGAGATTCAAGGGCTGTAAAGTTCACTGATGTATTGTGGAGTTGGGCTGAAGACACTGTAGAGACTAGAGGGGGTTGGGCTGAAGACTGTAGAGAGCAGTCGACTGTAATGTGTTAAGGAGAACATTAAATAAATGTGTTCCGTTTATTATTAATTTGCTTCAGAGTCTTCAGTAAAAGAACCCAGCATTTTGCTTCAGAGTCTTCAGTAAAAGAACCCAGCATTTTGCTTCGGAGTCTTCAGTTAAAAGAACCCAGCATTTTGCTTCGGAGTCTTCAGGTTAATGAGAAGGGTGTGCTTGAAAGGATGCACATAACCCTGCAATGTTGGGTTGTATTGGAGAGAGTCTCAGTCTTTCTCCACACACACAGTCTGTGCCTGTATTCATGCTAGTGAGGGCCGAGAATCCACTCTCACATAGGTACATGGCTGCAAAGGACATAAGTGTCTTAACAGCGCAATTTGCCAAGGATACTCTGAGTGCAGCCCAATCCAGACATCTGGCTGTGGCTTCTGATTAAATAAAAGTTTCACAGAACCGCTTGTTGCAATTTCAATGAGGCTCTCTCGTTCAGATATCAGTAAGTGGACTGGAGGCAGGGCATGAAAGGGATAACCAATCCACTTGTTTGTGTCGTCCGTTTCGGGAAAGTACCTGTGTAATTGCACCCCCCAACTCACTCAGGTGCTTCGCTATATCACATTTGACATTGTCCGAAAGCTTGACTTCATTTGCACACAGAAAAATTATAGAATGATGGAAAGACCTGTGTGTTTTCCTTGTTAATTAATGCAGACAGAGAAGAGCTCCAACTTCATAATCATAGCCTCCATTTTGTCCAGCACATTGAATATATAGTTGAAGTCGTACATTTCCATACACCTTAGCCAAATACATTTAAACTCAGTGTTTCACAATTCCTGACATTTAATCCTGGTAAAAATTCCCTGTCTTAGTTCAGTTAGGATCACCACTTTATTTTAAGAATGTGAAATGTCAGAATAATAGTAGAGAGAATGATTTATTTCAGCTTTTATTTCTTTCATCACATTCCCAGTGGGTCAGATGTTTACGTACACTCAATTAGTATTTGGTAGCATTGCCTTTAAATGGTTTAACTTGGGTCAAACGTTTCGTGTAGCCTTTCAAAAGATTCCCACAATAAGTTGGGTGGATTTTGGCCCATTCCTCCTGACAGAGCTGATGTAACTGAGTCAGGTTTGTAGGCCACACATGTTCTATAGGATTGAGTTCAGGACTTTGTGATGGCCACTCCAATACCTTGACTTTGTTGTCTTTAGAAGTATGCTTGGGGTCATTGTCCCTTTGGAAGACCCATTTGCGACCAAGCTTTAACTTCCTGACTGATGTCTTGAGATGTTGGTTCAATATATCCACATAATTGTCCATCCTCATGAAGCCATCTATTTGTGAAGTGCACCAGTGCTTCATGGTTGGGATGGTATTCTGCGGCTTGCAAGCCTCCCCCTTTGTCCTCCAAACATAACAATGGTCATTAAGGTCAAACAGTTCTATTTTTGTTTCATCAGACCAGAGGACATTTCTCCAAAAAGCATGATCTTTGTCCCCATGTGCAGTTGCTAACCGTAGTCTGGCTTTTTATGCGGCAGTGGCTTCTTCCTTGCTGAGCGGCCTTTTACTGTGGATATAGATTTTTACTGTGGCTATAGATACTTTTGTACCTGTTTCCTCCAGCATCTTCACACCGTGCTTTGCTGTCGTTCTAGGATTGATTTGCACTTTTCGCACCAAAGTACGTTCATCTCTAGGAGGCAGAACGCGTCTCCTTCCTGAGCGGTATGACGGCCGCATGGTCCCATGGTGTTTATACTTGCGTACTATTGTTTGTACAGATGAACGTGGTACCTTCAGGTGTTTGGAAATTGCTCCCCAGGATGAACCAGACTTGTGGAGGTCTACAGTTTCTTTTCTGAGGTTTTGGCTGATTTTACCATGATGTCAAGAAAATTGGCACTGAGTTTGAAACAATGTGTGGTTTTACATGATTGGGTTCTGCTTTTGGTGTTTTGTAATTGATGTGTTTATAGATATGTGTAGTGTAGTGTGTTTATAGATATGTATAGTGTAGTGTGTTTATAGATATGTGTAGTGTAGTGTGTTTATAGATATGTATAGTGTAGTGTGTTTATAGATATGCATAGTGTAGTGTGTTTATAGATATGTATAGTGTAGTGTTTTTATAGATATGTATAGTGTAGTGTGTTTATAGATCAAATCAAATCAAATCAAATCAAATGTTATTTGTCACATACACATGGTTAGCAGATGTTAATGCGAGTGTAGCGAAATGCTTGTGCTTCTAGTTCCGACAATGCAGTAATAACGAACAAGTAATCTAACTAACAATTCCAAAAAAAACTACTGTCTTATACACAGTGTAAGGGGATAAAGAATATGTACATAAGGATATATGAATGAGTGATGGTACAGAGCAGCATAGGCAAGATACAGTAGATGATATCGAGTACAGTATATACATATGAGATGAGTATGTAAACCAAGTGGCATAGTTAAAGTGGCTAGTGATACATGTATTACATAAGGATGCAGTCGATGATATAGAGTACAGTATCTACGTATGCATATGAGATGAATAATGTAGGGTAAGTAACATTATATAAGGTAGCATTGTTTAAAGTGGCTAGTGATATATTTACATCATTTCCCATCAATTCCCATGATTAAAGTGGCTGGAGTAGAGTCAGTGGCATTGACAGTGTGTTGGCAGTAGCCACTCAATGTTAGTGGTGGCTGTTTAACAGTCTGATGGCCTTGAGATAGAAGCTGTTTTTCAGTCTCTCGGTCCCAGCTTTGATGCACCTGTGCTGACCTCGCCTTCTGGATGACAGCGGGGTGAACAGGCAGTGGCTCGGGTGGTTGATGTCCTTGATGATCTTTATGGCCTTCCTGTAGCATCGGGTGGTGTAGGTGTCCTGGAGGGCAGGTAGTTTGCCCCCGGTGATGCGTTGTGCAGACCTCACTACCCTCTGGAGAGCCTTACGGTTGAGGGCGGTGCAGTTGCCATACCAGGCGGTGATACAGCCCGCCAGGATGCTCTCGATTGTGCATCTGTAGAAGTTTGTGAGTGCTTTTGGTGACAAGCCGAATTTCTTCAGCCTCCTGAGGTTGAAGAGGCGCTGCTGCGCCTTCTTCACGATGCTGTCTGTGTGAGTGGACCAATTCAGTTTGTCTGTGATGTGTATGCCGAGGAACTTAAAACTTGCTACCCTCTCCACTACTGTTCCATCGATGTGGATGGGGGGGTGTTCCCTCTGCTGTTTCCTGAAGTCCACAATCATCTCCTTAGTTTTGTTGACGTTGAGTGTGAGGTTATTTTCCTGACACCACACTCCGAGGGCCCTCACCTCCTCCCTGTAGGCCGTCTCGTCGTTGTTGGTAATCAAGCCTACCACTGTTGTGTCGTCCGCAAACTTGATGATTGAGTTGGAGGCGTGCGTGGCCACGCAGTCGTGGGTGAACAGGGAGTACAGGAGAGGGCTCAGAACGCACCTTTGTGGGGCCCCAGTGTTGAGGATCAGCGGGGAGGAGATGTTGTTGCCTACCCTCACCACCTGGGGGCGGCCCGTCAGGAAGTCCAGTACCCAGTTGCACAGGGCGGGGTCGAGACCCAGGGTCTCGAGCTTGATGACGAGCTTGGAGGGTACTATGGTGTTGAATGCCGAGCTGTAGTCGATGAACAGCATTCTCACATAGGTATTCCTCTTGTCCAGATGGGTTAGGGCAGTGTGCAGTGTGGTTGAGATTGCATCGTCTGTGGACCTATTTGGGCGGTAAGCAAATTGGAGTGGGTCAAGGGTGTCAGGTAGGGTGGAGGTGATATGGTCCTTGACTAGTCTCTCAAAGCACTTCATGATGACGGATGTGAGTGCTACGGGGCGGTAGTCGTTTAGCTCAGTTACCTTAGCTTTCTTGGGAACAGGAACAATGGTGGCCCTCTTGAAGCATGTGGGAACAGCAGACTGGTATAGGGATTGGTTGAATATGTCCGTAAACACACCGGCCAGCTGGTCTGCGCATGCTCTGAGGGCGCGGCTGGGGATGCCGTCTGGGCCTGCAGCCTTGCGAGGGTTAACACGTTTAAATGTCTTACTCACTTCGGCTGCAGTGAAGGAGAGACCGCATGTTTTCGTTGCAGGCCGTGTCAGTGGCACTGTATTGTCCTCAAAGCGGGCAAAAAAGTAGTTTAGTCTGCCTGGGAGCAAGACATCCTGGTCCGTGACTGGGCTGGGTTTCTTCCTGTAGTCCGTGATTGACTGTAGACCCTGCCACATGCCTCTTGTGTCTGAGCTGTTGAATTGAGATTCTACTTTGTCTCTGTACTGGCGCTTAGCTTGTTTGATAGCCTTGCGGAGGGAATAGCTGCACTGTTTGTATTCAGTCATGTTACCAGACACCTTGCCCTGATTAAAAGCAGTGGTTCGCGCCTTCAGTTCCACACGAATGCTGCCATCAATCCACGGTTTCTGGTTGGGGAATGTTTTAATCGTTGCTATGGGAAAGACATCTTCAACGCACGTTCTAATGAACTCGCACACCGAATCAGCATATTCGTCAATGTTGTTGGCTGACGCAATACGAAACATCTCCCAGTCCACGTGATGGAAGCAGTCTTGGAGTGTGGAGTCAGCTTGGTCGGACCAGCGTTGGACAGACCTCAGCGTGGGAGCTTCTTGTTTTAGTTTCTGTCTGTAGGCAGGGATCAACAAAATGGAGTCGTGGTCAGCTTTTCCGAAAGGGGGGCAGGGCAGGGCCTTATATGCGTCGCGGAAGTTAGAGTAACAATGATCCAGGGTCTTTCCACCCCTGGTTGCGCAATCGATATGCTGATAAAATTTAGGGAGTCTTGTTTTCAGATTAGCCTTGTTAAAATCCCCAGCTACAATGAATGCAGCCTCCGGATAAATCGTTTCCAGTTTGCAGAGAGTTAAATAAAGTTCGTTCAGAGCCATCGATGTGTCTGCTTGGGGGGGGATATATACGGCTGTGATTATAATCGAAGAGAATTCTCTTGGTAGATAATGCGGTCTACATTTGATTGTGAGGAATTCTAAATCAGGTGAACAGAAGGATTTGAGTTCCTGTATGTTTCTTTCATCACACCATGTCACGTTGGCCATAAGGCATACGCCCCCGCCCCTCTTCTTACCAGAAAGATGTTCGTTTCTGTCCGCGCGATGCGTGGAGAAACCCGCTGGCTGCACCGCTTCGGATTGCGTCTCTCCAGTGAGCCACGTTTCCGTGAAACAGAGAACGTTACAGTCTCTGATGTCCCTCTGGAATGCTACCCTTGCTCGGATTTCATCAACCTTGTTGTCAAGAGACTGGACATTGGCAAGAAGAATGCTAGGGAGTGGTGCACGATGTGCCCGTCTCCGGAGTCTGACCAGAAGACCGCTTCGTTTCCCTCTTTTTCTGAGTCGTTTTTTTGGGTCGCTGCATGGGAACCATCCCGTGGCGCTGGTTGTAAGGCAGAACACAGGATCCGCATCGCGAAAAACATACTCTTGGTTGTACTGGTGGTGAGTTGACGCTGATCTTATATTCAGTAGTTCTTCTCGGCTGTATGTGATGAAACCTAAGATGACCTGGGGTACTAGTGTAAGAAATAACACGTAAAAAAACAAAAAACTGCATAGTTTCCTAGGAACGCGAAGCGAGGCGGCCATCTCTGTCGGCGCCGGAAGTGTATAGTGTAGTGTGTTTATAGATATGTGTAGTGTAGTGTGTTTATAGATATGTTGTGTAGTGTGTTTATAGATATGTGTGTAGTGTGTTTATAGATATGTATAGTGTGTTTATAGATATGTATAGTGTAGTGTGTTTATAGATATGTATAGTGTAGTGTGTTTATAGATATGTATAGTGTAGTGTGTTTATAGATATGTATAGTGTAGTGTGTTTATAGATATGTGTAGTGTAGTGTGTTTATAGATATGTGTAGTGTAGTGTGTTTATAGATATGTATAGTGTAGTGTGTTTATAGATATATACAGTGTATCTGTGGTTTAGTGTGTTAATGCAGGGCTCATCTGGGAAAGAGTTCTCAGCATGAATCCCTGACTAAACAACACACACACAGAGAGACCCACACACCTCCATGTCACTGTCATTTCCCCTCGGTCTCCATGACGACAGTCACATTGCAGCACCCCGGCTTGGCATTCGTGAATTTGTCTTCACCCTGTTTGTGTGTTTCAGTAGGTAATTGGGACTGTGAGGCCTTCCTGCTATTGATTAATGATGCATTATGAAACACGTAGTCCTTACACGTAAACCCACTCAGGATATATCAATTACACACACCTCAACAGGGAAAGAGGGGGAGGAGAGAACAGGGGAGGAGAGAACAGGGGAGGAGAGAACAGGGGAGGAGGGAACAGGGGAGGAGAGAACAGGGGAGGAGGGAACAGGGGAGGAGAGAACAGGGGAGGAGAGAACAGGGGAGGAGAGAACAGGGGAGGAGGGAACAGGGGAGGAGAGAACAGGGGAGATGAGAACAGGGGAGAAGAGAACAGGGGAGGAGAGAAACAGGGGAGGAGAGAACAGGGGAGGAGAGAACAGGGGAGGAGGGAACAGGGGAGGAGGGAACAGGGAGGAGGGAACAGGGGAGAGGGAACAGGGGAGAAGAGAACAGGGGAGGAGGGAACAGGGGGAGGAGAGAACAGGGGATGTGCAGAGTGTGAGAGAGATCAAAAAGAAGATAGGCAAGGAGGAAGAGATTGAGTGAGGGATGGCATGAAAGGAGAGTGAGGAAGGGCAGGAAAGGAGAGTGAGGGATGGCATGAAGGAGAGTGAGGAAGGGCAGGAAAGGAGTGCAAGTGAGGAGTAAAAGGAGAGCAAGTGAGGGGTGAAAGGAGAGCGAGTGAGGGGTGAAAGGAGAGCGAGTGAGGGGTGAAAGGAGAGTGAGTGAGGGGTGAAAGGAGAGCGAGTGAGGGGTGAAAGGAGAGCGAGTGAGGGGTGAAAGGAGAGCGAGTGAGGGGTGAAAGGTTGAGCGAGTGAGGGGTGAAAGGAGAGCGAGTGAGGGGTGAAAGGAGAGCGAGTGAGGGGTGAAAGGAGAGCGAGTGAGGGGTGAAGGAGAGTGAGGGACGAAGGGCAGGACAGAGAGCGAGGGAGGGGATGAACGGTTGAGCGAGGGAGGGGTGAAAGGAGAGCGAGTGAGGGGTGAAAGGAGAGCGAGGAGGGAGGAGATAAAGAGAGAGACAGAGGAGAGGTGGAGAGGGACAGGGAGAGAATGCCCACAGGGAGGAGAAGGTCGTAGTTTTTGTGTTATGTGAACTTTTGCTGCAACCTAACCAATGTTCCGAGAACTTGCACAGAACCAATTTTGGTTTTCAGTGAAATCATTACTGGTACACTGTGTTATTACATTACCTGGAAACCTAATGAGAATGTTTGAGGAATGGTTCTGTGGTGGTTTTTACAGATGTCGTGCACAACATTTGAGTGAATATCAGGGAGAACATTTCATTTAATACATCATTTATAAAATGTTGATATCAAAACATTATTTGAATGTTTTCGTGACGTTATAATCCTTAGATAACACCCTATCTAGACCTAGTGGGGAATCTTAGCTCATGTTCTGGGAATGTTCCCGGTTGCTGGGCTCACACTCGGCTATCCTTCTCCAAACACACCATGAAACTCATCCCTTTCTCTTCTCATCGCCTCTCTTCTCCTCCCTCTATCTTCTCATCCTTATCTCTTCTCATCCTCTCTCCTCTCATCCCTCTCTCTTCTCATCCTTCTCTCTCCTCATCCCTCTCTTCTCATCCTTCTCTCTCCTCATCCCTCTCTTCTCATCCCTCTCCTCTCTTGGTTTCTCCTTCCATTTCCTCTCGACTCCTTTTCCAACCATCCCCCTCCCCCATATCTCCTCCACATCTCTTCTTACTGCCCCCCTCCCTCATATCCCTCACATCTCTTCTTACTGCCCCCCCCTCCCCCATATCCCCTCCACATCTCTTCTTACTGCCTGCCCCCCTCCCCATATCCCCTCCACATCTCTTCTTACTGCCCCCTCCCCCATATCCCCTCCACATCTCTTCTTACTGCCCCCTCCCCCATATCCCCTCCACATCTCTTCTTACTGCCCCTCCCCCCTCCCCCATATCCCCTCCACATCTCTTCTTACTGTCCCCCCCCCCCATATACCCTCCACATCTCTTCTTACTGCCCCCCCTCCCCATATACCCTCCACATCTCTTCTTACTGTCCCCCTCCCCCATATACCCTCCACATCTCTTCTTACTGTCCCCCTCCCCCATATACCCTCCACATCTCTTCTTACTGCCCCCTCCCCATATCCCCTCCACATCTCTTCTTACTGCCCCCTCCCCCATATACCCTCCACATCTCTCCCCATATACCCTCCACATCCCTCCCCATATACCCCCCACATCTCTCCCCATATACCCCCCACATCCCTCCCCATATACCCCCCACATCTCTCCCCATATACCCCCCACATCTCTCCCCATATACCACTCCACATCTCTCCCCTATACCCCCCACATCTCTTCCCATAAACCCCCCCCACATCTCTCCCCATCTACCCTCCACATCTCTCTCCATATACCCTCACATCTCTCCCCATATACCCTCCACAATCTCTTCTTACTGTCCCCATCCCCCATATACCCCTCCCCATCTCTCCCCATATACCCTCCACATCTCTCCCCATATACCCCCCCACATCTCTTCTTACTGTCCCCTCTCCCCATCTCCCCTCCCACATCTCTTCTTACTGTCCCCATCCCCATATCCCCTCCACATCTCTCCACATATACCCTCCACATCTCTCCCCATATACCCCCCACATCTCTCCCCCATATACCCTCCACATCTCTCCCCATATACCCTCCCTTATCTTTCCTCATATACCCTCCACATCTCTCCCCATATACCCTCCACATCTCTTCTTACTGTCCCTCTCCCCATATACCCTCCCCATATCCCCTCCACAATCTCTCCCCAAATACCCTCCACATCTCTCCCCATATACCCTCCACATCTCTCCCCAAATACCCTCCACATCTCTCCTCATATACCCTCCACATCTCTTCTTACTGTCCCTCTCCCCATATACCCTCCACATCTCTCCTCATATACCCTCCACATCTCTCCAAATATACCCTCCACATCTCTCCCATATACCCCCACATCTCTCCCCATATACCCTTCACATCTCTCCCCATATACCCCCCACATCTCTCCCAATATACCATCCACATCTCTCCCCATATACCCCCCACATCTCTTCCCATAAACCCCCCACATCTCTCCCCATATACCCTCCACATCTCTCTCCATATACCCTCCACATCTCTCCCCATATACCCTCCACATCTCTTCTTACTGTCCCCATCCCCATATACCCTCCCCATCTCTCCCCATATACCCCCCACATCTCTTCTTACTGTCCCTCTCCCCATATACCCCCACATCTCTCCCCATATACCCTCCACATCTCTTCTTACTGTCCCCCATCCCCATATCCCCTCCACATCTCTCCACTTATACCCTCCACATCTCTCCCCATATACCCCCACATCTCTCCCCATATACCCTCCACATCTCTCCCCATATACCCTCCCTATCTTTCCTCATATACCCTCCACATCTCTCCCCATATACCCTCCAAATCTCTTCTTACTGTCCCTCTCCCCATATACCCTCCCCATATCCCCTCCACATCTCTCCCCAAATACCCTCCACATCTCTCCCCATATACCCTCCACATCTCTCCCCAAATACCTCCACATCTCTCCTCATATACCCTCCACATCTCTCCAAATATACCCTCCACATCTCTCCCCATATACCCCCACATCTCTCCCCATATACCCTCCCACATCTCTCCTCATATACCTCACATCTCTCCCCAATATACCCTCCACATCTCTCCCCATATACCCCCACATCTCTCCCCATATACCCTTCACATCTCTCCCCATATACCCCCCACATCTCTCCCCATATACCCCCCACATCTCTCCCCATATACCCCCACATCTCTCCCCATATACCCTCCACATCTCTCCCCATATACCCTCCACATCTCTCCCCATATACCCCCCACATCCCTCCCCATATACCCTCCACATCTCTCCCCATATACCCTCCACATCTCTCCCCATATACCCTCCACATCTCTTTTTATCTTCTTAACCCTCACCCCTGATGTCTCCCTAACCCTGTCCTCCATCTCTAACATACTGGTAGTAGTCTACACCTCTAACATACTGGTAGGTTGTCTACATCTCTAACATATTGGTAGGTAGTCTACATCTCTAACATACTGGTAGGTTGTCCCTCTCCTCTCTCCCTCTCCCTTTCTCTCTCTCTCTCTCTGTATGGAAGGGTACTACAAGTGTGTTTGAGTACTGAACCATATGGGACTTAATTTGAAGACAGAACTTAATTCTCTCTCTCTTCTCTCATTGTCTCTCTCTCTCCTCTCTCTCTCTGTCTCTCTCTCTCCTCACTCTCTCTGTCTCTCTCGCTCTAGTCTCTCCTCTGTCTTTTCTCTCTGTCACTCTCTCTCTCTCTCTCTCGTCTCTCTCCTCCCTCTCTCTCTGTCTCTTCTCCTCCCTCTCTCTCTCTGTCTCTCTGTCTCTCTCTCCTCTCTCCTCTCCTCTCTATCTCTCCTCTCCATCCTCTCCCTCTCTCCTCTCTCTTCTCTCATTGTCTCTCTCTCTCCTCTCTCTTCTCTCATTGTCTCTCTCTCCTCTCTCTCCTCTCTCTCTCTAGGTGTGGTCTATGGATGGTACTATAAGGGGAGGCGTGTATTAGAGTACAGGACCATGGGAGACTTCACTAGAGGACAGAATTTTGTTCAGCACCTCTTACCTCACCCCTGGGCCGGGACAGGGTCATGTTGTCTACAACGGATCACTGTACTACAACAACACCAGAGCACATACTGGTATGTTACACTACACACACACTACACACACACACACACACACAGACCGGCGTTAGGTGTAGGACAGGGGGACAGAGAGAGAGGGGTGACAGGAGTCGAGGAGACAGGGGAGACAGGGACACAGAACAGGGGTCAGTGTGTATGTCCCCCTGTTCCCTCCCCTCTTTCTGTGGTCCTTGTTTCCAATCTCTCTGTGTCCCCCTGCCTCCCCTCTCTCTGTGTCCCCCTGCATACCCTCTCTCTGTGTCCCCCTGCCTCCCCTCTCTCTGTGTCCCCCTGCCTCCCCTCTCTCTCTCGTGTCCCCCTGCCTCCCCTCTCTCTGTGTCCCCCGCCTCCCCTCTCTCTGTGTCCCCCTGCCTCCCCTCTCTCTGTGTCCCCCTGCCTCCCTCTCTCTGTTCCCCCCTGTTTCCCCTCTCTCTGTGTCCCCCTGCCTCCCCTCTCTCT
>NW_022261978.1:8677972-8691928 GCF_002021735.2 Oncorhynchus kisutch | reverse complement strand
AAAAGCAGATAGATAGGGAGGAAGAGAGAGAGAAGCAGATAGATAGGGAGGAAGAGAGAGAGAGAGAGAGAAGCAGATAGAAAGGGAGGAAGAGAGAGAGAAGCAGATAGATAGGGAGGAAAGGAGAGAGAGAGAAGCAGATAGATAGGGAGGAAGAGAAGAGAGAGGGAAGCAGAACAAAGAGGGTCTATAATTGGTTGAGTAGTGTGTGAATCATAGAGGTGTCTGGATGCGGCCTGGGACAGAGAGGTATCATTAGAGGAAATGAGAGGTGACTGATACCTACCCCCTGTAGTGCTGCCCTGACACACTCTCTCTCTCTCTCTCCCTCGCTCTCTCTCTCTCTCTCTCTCTCTCTCTCTCTCTCTCTCTCTCTCTCTCTCTCTCTCTCTGACTGTGGGATATGAGACATCCTGTAGAAACTGACGCTTTCAAAACCACAAGTTAGGTTTTGCTTTTGTCCAATTGAAAAGTATTCCTGTGTTTGCGTTTTTATTCAAACGGATCAAATCAAGCTGCGTGGTTTGAACAATTAACCCCCTAAACTATATCCTTTAATTAACCCCCTAAAACTATATCCTTTAATTAACCCCCTAAAACTATATCCTTTAATTAACCCCCTAAAACTATATCCTTTAATCTAAACCCCCTAAAACTATATCCTTTAATTAACCCCCTAAACTATATCCTTTAATTAACCCCCTAAAACTATATCCTTAATTAACCCCCTGAAACTATATCCTTAATTAACCTCCTGAAACTATATCTTTAATTTAACCCCCTAAAACTATATCCTTTAATTAACCCCCTGAAACTATATCCTTTAATTAACCCCCTTGAAACTATATCCTTTAATTAACCCCCTGAAACTATATCCATTTAATTAACCCCCTGAAACTATATCCTTGAATTTAACCCCCTGAAACTATATCCTTTAATTAACCCCCCTTGAAACTATATCCTTTAATTAACCCCCTGAAACTTAATCCTTTAATTAACCCCCTAAAACTAAATCCTTTAATTAACCCCCTGAAACTATATCCTTTAATTAACCCCCTGAAACTATATCCTTTAATTAACCCCCTGAAACTATATCCTTTAATTAACCCCCTGAAACTATATCCTTTAATTAACCCCCTGAAACTATATCCTTTAATTAACCCCCTGAAACTATATCCTTTAATTAACCCCCTGAAACTATATCCCTTTAATTAACCCCCTAAAACTACATCCTTTAATTAACCCCCTGAAACTATATCCTTTATTAACCCCCCTGAAACTATATCCTTTAAATTAAACCCCCGGACTATATCCTATTAATTAACCCATTGTCGTGCTGAAGAAAACTCCACTTGAACTTTACAAGCCTTCAGATTATGATCACGAAGTCGTAATGTTGATGAGAACATTAACCCCTTTGTGATGTTTTATGTTTACTGCCAATTAAATATGAAATACGGGGGTAAAGGAAGGAAATAGTATTTTGTAAAGGAGATGGGGTTTGGGAGATTTACGCCCGAGACGCCTTGACAGATTAATATTCAGGTCATAAAGAGGGGCGTCTATATTTCCTCTGTGTGTGTCGTGGAGGGGCGCCTTATACTTCCTCTGTGTTGTGTCGTGGAAGGGCGTCTATATTTCCTCTGTGTGTGTCGTGGAGGGGCGCCTATACTTCCTCTGTGTGTGTCGTGGAAGGCGTCTATATTTCCTCTGTGTGTGTCGTGGAGGGGCGTCTATATTTCCTCTGTGTGTGTCGTGGAGGGGCGTCTATATTTCCTCTGTGTGTGTAGTGGAGGGGCGTCTATATTTCCTCTGTGTGTGTCGTGGAGGGGCGTCTATATTTCCTCTGTGGTGTGTCGTGGAGGGGCGTCTATATTTCCTCTGTGTGTGTAATGGAGGGGCGCCTATATTTCCTCTGTGTGTGTCTTGGAGGGGCGTCTATATTTCCTCTGTGTGTGTCGTGGAGGGGCGCCTATATTCCTCTGTGTGTGTCGTAGAGGGGCGCCTATATTTCAACTGCTATTTGTCATGATGTACAACATGCTGCTGCCCCACCCTGCCTCGCCCAGCCGCTTGGCATTCTGGGAACGCCACTGCGTCCCGGGTTGAACGTTCTCCCTCATTGCATTAACGACAACTCTGGTCCCCGTAGTAGTATCCTCAGGGACTGACTGGAGGACGGCCTCCTGTAAAGAGCCTCCTGTAAAGAGCCTCCTGTAAAGAGCCTCCGTAAAGAGCCTCCTGTAAAGAGCCTCCTGTAAAGGGCCTCCTGTAAAGGGCCTCCTGTAAAGAGCCTCCTGTAAAGAGCCTCCTGTAAAGGGACTCCTGTAAAGGGACTCCTGTAAAGAGCCTCCTGTAAAGAGCCTCCTGTAAAGGGCCTCCTGTAAAGGGCCTCCTGTAATGGGCCTCCTGTAAAGAGCCTCCTGTAAAGAGCCTCATGTAAAGGGCCTCCTGTAAAGGGCCTCCTGTAATGGGCCTCCTGTAAAGAGCCTCATGTAAAAAGCCTCCTCACATAGGGGGGAGGAAGCGGCATCAAACCTGAAGCTGTTTCCTC
This sequence comes from Oncorhynchus kisutch, assembly GCF_002021735.2. NCBI lineage: Eukaryota > Metazoa > Chordata > Actinopteri > Salmoniformes > Salmonidae > Oncorhynchus > Oncorhynchus kisutch. Next base: position 8,689,374 of record NW_022261978.1, on the reverse strand, counting down.
ATGTGACATGGTCAAGTCAGAAAGAAAGAGGAGTCATTCAGACTGTCCGGTTTCGGTAGCTAGGTAGATTGCTTCAAGGTAACTGGGGCAGGGTGCCTGGAAGCAACCAGGCTGTCTGGTGAGGCCCGAGACCAGGTGTGTCTCTGTGAGAAGAGAATGAATGAAAGATTAAACGGCCCCAGCTGTCGAGTACAGTAGAGGCTCGTAGTCACACGGAAAAACATCGGGAGAGAGGAGTAGCTAGCGGGTGAAGCTAATATTTTAGCCGGGGCCTCTCCTCTCTCTCCCCTCTCTCCTCTATGTCCCTGTCTCTTTCTCAGTCGTTATAGAGAGAGAGAGACACAGCTAACATCTGTGGTAGTTTTGAATTATAAACCTCTGTAGTCTTGTGAAGGCCTTGCTGTGGACTCCCGTCTGTGGGACGATCCGTAGGCAGCCTGCAGCTAGCTTGTTCTGTGTGTGTGTGTGTGTGTGTGTTTGGTGTGTGTGTGTTGTGTGTGTGTATGTGTGTGTGTGTGTGTGTGTACAGTATTTTGTTCTGTTAGCTGTGAATGTATGCATATAGTATTAGTCGATACCAGTATTGAATTGTGTTCATAGACCGAGGAGGAAGCCTGATACTTATTAATCACCCAGGCGTACATAACAAACAGTCTGCTCTCCCTACCCCCTCCCTAATACCCCCAACCCTCTTCTACCCCTTACAACCCCCTGCTACCCCCTACCAGCTCAGCCATCTCTCCCTCCCCAGTCCTTACCAGCCTCGAGGCAGCCTGGCATCACATTGAAGGAAGGCTCCCTCTCCCTCATAACAACTCCTGTTATCCTGCTTCACAAACCAGCAGAAGCATCGCATTCCCATCCGTCTCTTTGGTGTTGACAAGACCTTCTCTCCTTTTCTATCAGAGGCAGACGGAAACAACACGCAGACACATCCGTGGTACTCATCCCCTCTGCCTCCAGACACATCCGTGGTACTCATCCCCTCTGCCACCAGACACATCCGTGGTACTCATCCCCTCGGCCTCCAGACACATCCGTGGTACTCATTCCCTCGGCCTCCAGACACATCCGTGGTACTCATCCCCTCGGCCTCCAGACACATCCGTGGTACTCATCCCCTCTGCCTCCAGACACATCCGTGGTACTCATCCCCTCTGCCTCCAGACACATCCGTGGTACTCATCCCCTCTGCCTCCAGACACATCCGTGGTACTCATCCCCTCTGCCTCCAGACACATCCGTGGTACTCATCCCCTCTGCCTCCAGACACATCAGTGGTACTCATCCTCTCTGCCTCCAGACACATCAGTGGTACTCATCCCCTCTGTCTCCAGACACATCCGTGGTACTCATCCCCTCTGCCTCCAGACACATCAGTGGTACTCATCCCCTCTGCCTCTCTCTCTAGTCCTCCAGACACATCAGTGGTACTCATCCCCTCTTCCTCTCTCTCAAGTCCTACGGACACTTGATGGAAGGAAATAAAGACTATGTTCTGTTCTCAGACTGAGAGAAACTTAGAGAGAGAGAGAGTCTGTGAGTTCAAAAACGTTATTCAGGAGATGGATCAGCGCTGGGCCTTTGAAGATGCTGTTAAATAGATGTCTCAGGAGTTAGGTACAGGAAGTAGAGAAATAACCAAGGTACAGGAAGTAGAGAAATAACCAAGGTACAGGAAGTAGAGAAATAACCAAGGTACAGGAAGTAGAGAAATAACCAAGGTACAGGAAGTAGAGTTACTACCGTATAGTTCTTTCCAGGAGAAGTTTCAATGTTGTTGGACTGTAAATTATTTGAAGGCCTTTTTTCTATGTTGTTACTTTAGGATGAGGCTTAGTGTTCAGTTATAACACACACACACACACTCACACACACACACACACACACACACACACACACACACACACACACACACACACACACACACACACACACACACACACACACACACACACACACATAAACCACACTTCAGTCCTCAGTGAAAGCCGTTGTGGTTTATTCAGATCTCAGCATCTCTGTAGCTCTGGGGGCTGATCTGCTGTGAGCAGAGCTAGTGTGGGTTCTGACTATCAGCACCTCTGGCTGTGTAGTCTCGTTTCAATCTCTGGCCTTCTGAGGAAACATCCACACATACTACCCCAGAGGAGGAAAAACTAACTCTCCTCTCCCTCCCTCTCTCTCTCCTTTCCCTTCTCTCTTTCTCTCGTCTCTCTCTCTCTCCTCTCTGTCCCCTCCCTCCTTTCTCTCACCCCCCCCTCTCTCCTTTCCTCCTCTCTTTCCTTTCCTTCTCTCCCCTCTCCCTCCTCTCTCTCTCTTTCCCCTCCTCTCTCTCCTCCCTTTCCCTCCTCTCTTTCTCTCGTCTCTCTCTCTCCTCTCTGTCCCCTCCCTCCTTTCTCTCACCCCCCCTCTCTTCTCCTTTCCCTCCTTCTTTCCTTTCCTCTCTCTCCTCTCCATCCTCTCTTTTCTATCCTCTCTTCCTCCTCTCTTCTCTCTACTCTCTCTCTCTCTCCTCTCTGTCCCCCTCCCTCCTTTATCTCACCTCCCCTCCTCTCTCTCCACCTCCCCTCCTTTCTCTCACCAAAGATTAGGAGGGAGAGACAACAGGGTAGAGGAGAGACCAGAGGGTAGGAGAAGAGACCAGAGGTGGAAGGAGAGACCAGAGGGTAGGATTAGAGACCAGGGTAGGAGGAGAGAGCAGAGGGTAGGAGGGGGGGGGCAGGGTAGCAGGAGAGACCAGAGTGTAGAGGAGAGACCAGAGGGTAGGAGGAGAGACCAGAAGGTAGGAGGGAGGTGAGACAGGGTAGGAGGAAAGACCAGAGGGTAGAGGGAGACCAGAAGGTAGGAAGAGAGACCAGAGTTTAGGAGGAGAGACAACAGGGTAGAGAGAACCAGAGGGTAGAAGGAGAGACCAGAGGGTAGGAGGGGATACTAGAGGGTAGGAGGAGAGACCAGAGGTAGGAGGAAAGACCAGAAGATTAGGAGGAGAGACCAGAGGTAGAAGGAGAGACCAGAGATTAGGAGGGAGAGACAACAGGGTAGAGGAGAGACCAGAGGGTAGAAGGAGAGACCAGAAGGTAGGAAGAGATACTAGAGGGTAGGAGGAGAGACCAGAGGGTAGGAGGGAGAGACCAGAAGATAGGAGGGAGAGAACAGAGGGTAGGAGGAGAGACCAGAGGGTAGGAGGAGAGACCAGAGGATAGGAGGAGAGACCAGAGGGTAGGAGGAGAGACAAGAAGGTAGGAAGAGAGACCAGAGGGTAGCAGGAGAGACCAGAGGGTAGAAGGGAGAGAGCAGAAGATAGGAGGAGAGACCAGAGGATAGGAGGAGAGACCAGAGGGTAGGTGGAGAGACCAGGGGGTAGGAGAAGAGACCATAGGGTAGGAGGAGAGACCAGAGGTAGGAAGAGAGACCAGAGGGTAGGAGGAGAGACAAGAGGGTAGGGGGAGAGATCAGAGGGTAGGAGGGAGAGACCAGAGGGTAGGAGGGAGAGACCAGAGGGTAGGAAGAGAGACCAGAGGGTAGGTGGGAGAGACCAGAGGGTAGAAGGGAGAGAGCAGAAGATAGGAGGAGAGACCAGAGGATAGGAGGAGAGACCAGAGGGTAGGTGGAGAGACCAGGGGGTAGGAGGAGAGACCATAGGGTAGGAGGAGAGACCAGAAGGTAGGAAGAGAGACCAGAGGGTAGGAGGGAGAGACAAGAGGGTAGGGGGAGAGATCAGAGGGTAGGAGGGAGAGACCAGAGGGTAGGAAGAGAGACCAGAGGGTAGGTGGGAGAGACCAGAGGGTAGGGGGAGAGATCAGAGGGTAGGCGGAGAGACCAGAGGGTAGGAAGTAGGAGGGAGAGACCAGAGGGTAGCAGGAGAGACCAGAGGATAGGAGAGAGAGAACAGAGGGTAGGAGGAGAGACCAGATGGTAGGATGAGAGACCAGAGGGTAGGAGGAGAGACCAGAGGGTAGGAGGGAGAGACCAGGGGGTAGGGGGAGAGATCAGAGGGTAGGAGGAGAGACCAGAGGGTAGGAGGAGAGACCAGAGGGTAGGAGGAGAGACCAGAGTGTAGGAGGGAGAGACCAGAGGGTAGGGGAGAGATCACAGGATAGGAGAGACCAGAGGGTAGGGTGTAGGAAGGAGAGACCAGAGGGTACTAGAATGATTGCTGGGGGGACTAGGAGGGAGCTGGGAGGACTATTGGGAGCTGGAGGGACTAGGAGGGGAGCTGGTGGGGACTAGGAGGGGAGCTGGGGGGACTAGGAGGGGAGCTGGGGGGACTAGGAGGGGAGCTGGGGGGACTAGGAGGGGAGCTGGGGAGGACTAGGAAGGGAGCTGAGGGGAGGACTAGAAGGGGAGCTGGGGGACTAGGAGGGGAGCTGGGGGGACTAGGAGGGGAGCTGGGGGGACTAGGAGGGGAGCTGGGGGGCTAGGAGGGGAGCTGGGGGGACTAGGAGGAGCTGGGGAGGACTAGAAGGGGAGGACTAGGAGGGAGCTGGGGAGACTAGGAGGGGAGCTGGAGGGGAGCTGGGGAGACTAGGAGGGGAGCTGAGGGAGGACTAGAAGGGAGCTGGGGGAGGACTAGAAGGGGAGCTGGGGGACAAGGAGGGGAGCTGGGGGGGACTAGGTAGAAACCCTTTTGATGCCAGTTACCATTAGCTAGCTAGGTAGAAACACCCTTTTAATGCCAGTTATCATTAGCTAGCTAGCTAAAACCACCCTTTTAATGCCAGTTATCATTAGCTAGACAAAAACACCACGAAGCCTTTCAATGTCAGTTGAACGCTGTTTCAAGATTGAATTTTAATGTTAAATGCACAAGTATTTATTTTTATATTTAACTAGGCAAGTCAGTTAAAGAACAAATTCTTATTTACAATGACGACCTACCGGGGAACAGTGGGTTAACTGCCTGTTCAGGGGGAAGAACAACATATTTTTACCTTGTCAGCTCTGGGATTTAATCTAGCAACATTTCAGTTACTAGTCCAACAATCTAACCACTAGACTACCTGCTGGTTACTAGTCCAACACTCTAACCACTAGGCTACCTGCTGGTTACTAGTCCAACACTCTAACCACTAGACTACCTGCTGGTTACTAGTCCAACACTCTAACCACTAGACTACCTGCTGGTTACTGGCCCAACGCTCTAACCACTAGGCTACCTGCTGGTTACTAGTCCAACACTCTAACCACTAGGCTACCTGCTGGTTACTAGTCCAACACTCTAACCACTAGGCTACCTGCTGGTTACTAGTCCAACACTCTAACCACTAGGCTACCTGCTGGTTACTGGCCCAACGCTCTAACCACTAGGCTACCTGCTGGTTACTCGTCCAACGCTCTAACCACTAGGCTACCTGCTGGCTACTAGTCCAACACTCTAACCACTAGGCTACCTGCTGGTTACTAGTCCAACACTCTAACCACTAGGCTACCTGCTGTTACTAGTCCAACACTCTAACCACTAGACTACCTGCTGGTTACTGGTCCAACACTCTAACCACTAGGCTACCTGCTGGTTACTAGTCCAACGCTCTAACCACTAGGCTACCTGCTGGTTACTAGTCCAACACTCTAACCACTAGGCTACCTGCTGGTTACTCGTCCAACGCTCTAACCACTAGGCTACCTGCTGGCTACTAGTCCAACACTCTGACCACTAGGCTACCTGCTGGTTACTAGTCCAACGCTCTGACCACTAGTCTACCTGCTGGTTACTAGCCCAATGCTCTAACCACTAGTCTACCTGCTGGCTCCTAGTCCAATGCACTAACCACTAGGCTACCTGCTGGTTACTAGTCCAACACTCTAACCACTAGACTACCTGCTGGTTACTAGTCCAACACTCTGACCACTAGACTACCTGCTGGTTACTAGTCCAACACTCTAACCACTAGACTACCTGCTGGTTACTAGTCCAATACTCTAACCACTAGTCTACCTGCTGGTTACTAGTCCAACACTCTGACCACTAGACTACCTGCTGGTTACTAGTCCAACACTCTAACCACTAGACTACCTGCTGGTTACTAGTCCAACGCTCTAACCACTAGACTACCTGCTGGTTACTAGTCCAACGCTCTAACCACTAGGCTACCTGCTGGCTACTAGTCCAACACTCTAACCACTAGACTACCTGCTGGTTACTAGTCCAACACTCTAACCACTAGACTACCTGCTGGTTACTGGCCCAACGCTCTAACCACTAGGCTACCTGCTGGTTACTCGTCCAACGCTCTAACCACTAGGCTACCTGCTGCGTTACTAGTCCAACACTCTAACCACTAGGCTACCTGCTGGTTACTGGCCCAACGCTCTAACCACTAGGCTACCTTGCTGGTTTGCTAGTCCAACACTCTAACCACTAGACTACCTGCTGGTTACTAGTCCAATACTCTAACCACTAGTCTACTTGCTGGTTACTAGTCCAACACTCTGACCACTAGACTACCTGCTGGTTACTAGTCCAACACTCTACCACTAGACTACCTTGCTGGTTGCTAGTCCACACTCTAAACCACTAGGACTACCTGCTGGTTACTAGTCCAATACTCTAACCACTAGTCTACTTGCTGGTTACTAGTCCAACACTCTAACCACTAGACTACCTGCTGGTTGCTAGTCCAACACTCTAACCACTAGGCTACCTGCTGGTTACTGGCCCAACGCTCTAACCACTAGGCTACCTGCTGGTTACTCGTCCAACGCTCTAACCACTAGGCTACCTGCTGGCTACTAGTCCAACACTCTAACCACTAGGCTACCTGCTGGTTACTAGTCCAACACTCTAACCACTAGTCTACCTGCTGGTTACTAGCCCAATGCTCTAACCACTAGTCTACCTGCTGGCTCCTAGTCCAATGCACTAACCACTAGGCTACCTGCTGGTTACTAGTCCAACACTCTAACCACTAGACTACCTGCTGGTTACTAGTCCAACACTCTGACCACTAGACTACCTGCTGGTTACTAGTCCAACACTCTAAACACTAGACTACCTGCTGGTTGCTAGTCCAACACTCTAACCACTAGACTACCTGCTGGTTACTAGTCCAATACTCTAACACTAGTCTACCTGCTGGTTACTAGTCCAACACTCTGACCACTAGACTACCTGCTGGTTACTAGTCCAACACTCTGACCACTAGACTACCTGCTGGTTACTAGTCCAACACTCTAACCACTAGACTACCTGCTGGTTACTAGTCCAACGCTCTAACCACTAGACTACCTGCTGGTTACTAGTCCAACGCTCTAACCACTAGGCTACCTGCTGGTTACTAGTCCAACACTCCAACCACTAGGCTACCTGCTGGTTACTAGTCCAACACTCTAACCACTAGGCTACCTGCTGGTTACTAGTCCAACACTCTGACCACTAGACTACCTGCTGGTTTCTAGTCCAACACTCTAACCACTAGACTACCTGCGGGTTACTAGTCCAACGCTATAACCACTAGGCTACCTGCTGGTTACTAGTCCAACACTCTTACCACTAGACTACCTGCTGGTTACTAGTCCAACACTCTGACCACTAGGCTACCTGCTGGTTACTAGTCCAACGCTCCGACCACTAGACTACGCTGCCCCCCCCTCCACTCTAACCACTAGACTACCTGCTGGTTACTAGTCCAACACTCTAACCACTAGGCTACGCTGCCACCCCTCCACTCTAACCACTAGGCTACTCTGCCCCCCCTCCACTCTAACCACTAGGCTACACTGCCACCACTCCACTCTAACCACTAGAATACGCTGCCGCCCCTCCACTCTAACCACTAGACTACGCTGCCACCCCTCCACTCTAACCACTAGACTACGCTGCCGCCCCTCCACTCTAACCACTAGACTACGCTGCCGCCCCTCCACTCTAACCACTAGTCTACGCTGCCCCCCCCTCCACTCTGACCACTAGACTACGCTGCCGCCCCTCCACTCTAACCACTAGTCTACCTGTTGGTTATTAGTCCAACACTCTAACCACTAGTCTACCTGCTGGTTATTAGTCCAACGCTCTAACCACTAGGCTACGCTGCCACCCCTCCATTCTAACCACTAGGCTACGCTGCCACCCCTCCACTCTAACCAGTAGTCTACCTGCTGGTTACTAGTCCAACACTCTAACCACTAGTCTACCTGCTGGTTACTAGTCCAACGCTCTAACCACTAGATTACACTGCCGCCCCTCCACTCTAACCACTAGGCTACCTGCTGGTTATTAGTCCAACCTTGTAACCACTAGACTACGCTGCCGCCCCTACACTCTAACCACTAGACTACGCTGCCGCCCCTCCACTCTAACCACTAGTCTACCCTGCTGCCCCTCACGGTGAAATGCCTATGCAGAACCTTCACTATGACAAAATGTACATTGTTGAGTGTGGCTTGTATGTTTCCATTTTAAATGTAAATTGTGATCATTTGGAGACAGATCATTGATATTGCTACAGCAGTAACCATGGCAGCAGGTTGGGTTTCAGAAAGGATGCTACTAGACTCACTGAGAAAGGTTAAGTTCACAGAGGCATCTGTAAGTTAATGGATACATTTGTAAGTTCATAGAGACATCTGTAAGTTCATAGAGACATCTGTAATTCACCGAGACATCTGTAAGTTCACAGAGACATCTGTAAGTTCATAGAGACATTGTAAGTTCACAGAGATGTCTGTAAGTTCACAGAGACATCTGTAAGTTCACAGAGACATCTGTAAGTTCACAGAGACATCTGTAAATTCATAGAGACCTCTGTAAGTTCACAGAGACATCTGTAAGTTCACAGAGACATCTGTAAATTCATAGAGACCTCTGTAAGTTCACAGAGACATCTGTAAGTTCACAGAGACATCTGTAAGTTCACAGAGACATCTGTAAATTCATAGAGACCTCTGTAAGTTCACAGAGACATCTGTAAGTTCACAGAGACATCTGTAAGTTCACAGAGACATCTGTAAATTCATAGAGACCTCTGTAAGTTCATAGAGACCTCTGTAAATTCATAGAGACCTCTGTAATTTCACAGAGACATCTGTAAGTTCACAGAGACATCTGTAAGTTCACAGAGACATCTGTAAGTTCATAGAGACATTGTAAGTTCACAGAGATGTCTGTAAGTTCACAGAGACATCTGTAAGTTCACAGAGACATCTGTAAGTTCACAGAGACATCTGTAAGTTCATAGAGACATCTGTAAGTTCATAGATACCTCTGTAAGTTCATAGAGACCTCTGTAAATTCATAGAGACCTCTGTAATTTCACAGAGACATCTGTAAGTTCACAGAGACATCTGTAAGTTCATAGAGACATTGTAAGTTCACAGAGATGTCTGTAAGTTCACAGAGACATCTGTAAGTTCACAGAGACATCTGTAAGTTCACAGAGACATCTGTAAATTCATAGAGACCTCTGTAAGTTCATAGAGACATCTGTAAGTTCACAGAGACGTCTGTAAGTTCATGGAGACATCTGTAAGTTCACAGAGACCTCTGTAACTTCACAGAGACATCTGTAAGTTCATCAACCATCTTGGTTGACCTAGCCAACTAGATCTAGGCTACTACTCATGATGTAGTGGTTGACCTAGCCAACTATAGCTAGGCTACTACTCATGATGTAGTGGTTAACTTAGCCAACTAGATCTAGGCTACTACTCATGATGTAGTGGTTAACCTAGCCAACTAGATATAGGCTACTACTCATGATGTAGTGGTTAACCTAGCCAACTAGATCTAGGCTACTACTCATGATGTAGTGGTTAACCTAGCCAACTAGATTTAGGCTACTACTCATGATGTAGTGGTTAACTTGGCCAACTATAGCTAGGCAAGTCATGATGATGTAGTGGTTAACCTAGCCAACTATAGCTAGGCTACTCATGATGTAGTGGTTAACCTAGCCAACTATAGCTAGGCTACTTATGATGTAGTGGTTGACCTAGCTAACTAGATCTAGGCTACTACTCATGATGTAGTGGTTGACCTAGCCAACTAGATCTAGGCTACTACTCATGATGTAGTGGTTGACCTAGCCAACTAGATCTAGGCTACTACTCATGATGTAGTGGTTGACCTAGCCAACTAGATCTAGGCTACTACTCATGATGTAGTGGTTGACCTAGCTAACTAGATCTAGGCTACTACTCATGATGTAGTGGTTGACCTAGCTAACTAGATCTAGGCTACTACTCATGATGTAGTGGTTGACCTAGCTAACTAGATCTAGGCTACTACTCATGATGTAGTGGTTGACCTAGCCAACTATAGCTAGGCTACTCATGAAAGCAGGAATGTCGGTAACCGTGTTACTGTCAGGCAGCAGATCGGTTCTCGAAGATGTAATGTTACGAAGAGACATTCGTGATCATTTTAAGATGATCGTTTTGAACACCACCGCTGAAGCATCGCCATCTTCCTCGTTGTTTAGATGTTTACGTGAAGAGATCTATCAAAGCTCACAGCCTCCCTCTTTAATGCATTGTGGCTGTTTTAAACTCCCGAAAAGTGTGCAGGGATTTTAACTCGTTGAAAATCTGAAATGACTATAACATCCTGGGATTTAAAACTTACTTGATTTTTGAAATAGAAATATATTTTGACATTCTGATAACGTGTTGTGAGATTACGTTGCTTCCCGCTCTTCGTTGATTTCGATAAGACATCCCCCAAATCTAATTGATCAGCTGCTGTCAATATGACATCCAGGCATTTAAACTAGATTTTTGGAAATGTCAAATACTATAAAACGTGTTTATCGCATACTCAAACGGCCTACTCTTTAGGACCCAAGTATTGGAATTAGGACACGGCCCAGGATGTTTCCTGGTGGCAGACTGATGACTTCTCAATCTTTCCGAACTCTTCAGCCTCCGGTGGGAAGGAAAGGAGATGCTCATGGTGTTCCACAATGGAGCCCTGGTCTCTCCTCTCCTCTCTCCTCTCTCCTCTCTCCTCTCTCCTCTCTCTTCTCTCTTCTCTCTTCTCTACTCTCTCCTCTCTCCTCTTTCCTTACTGCTCTCCACTTTCCTCTCTCCTCTCTCCTCTCTCCTCTCTCACCTCTCTCCTCTCTCCTCTCTCCTCTCTTCTCTCTCCTCTCTCCTCCCTGCTCTCTGATCTCTGCTTGCTAGTGCGTATCGTCAATGGGTTAATTGACAGTGTCTGGGCGCGTGCCGGGTGCTGGAATGGCAACAACAGGGAAGTGGGTGGAGACGTGTAGCGTAGCATGGCATCTAGCCAACATTGCTAATCATGATTGTCTGTGAAGTGCGCCCTAATCATCTGTTGGAGACTAGGCCGGTCTGTGTGTGAGTGTGTGTTTGTGCCAGCTCTCAGTGTTATTTATACAGAGACACTGGCCGAGAGAAGAGAGAGAGGAGAGAGAGGAGAGGAGAGAGAGAAAGAGAGAGGAGAG
>NW_022261978.1:8664191-8666691 GCF_002021735.2 Oncorhynchus kisutch | reverse complement strand
ATAAAAGTAGCGAGGCTATAACAGTAGCGAGGCTATAAAGTAGCGAGGCTATAACAGTAGCGAGGCTATAACAGTAGGGAGGCTACTACAGACACCGTTTAGTCAGGCTGATTGAGGTAGTATGTACATGTAGATATGGTTAAAGTGACTATGCATATATGATGAACAGAGAGTAGCAGTAGCATAGTAGAACTACAGACTCCCTGCTACTGTCACCTGGTAGTACTACAGACTGGTATCTACAGACTGGTATCTACAGACTGGTCTCTACAGACTGGTAGTACTACAGACTGGTATCTACAGACTGTATCTACAGACTGGTATCTACAGACTGGTAGTACTACAGACTGGTATCTACAGAATGAATCTACAGACTGGTAGTCCTACAGACTGGTAGTCCTACAGACTGGTATCTACAGACTGGTAGTACTACAGACTGGTATCTACAGACTGGTATCTACAGACTGGTAGTACTACAGACTGGTATCTACAGACTGGTATCTACAGACTGGTAGTACTACAGACTGGTATCTACAGACTGGTATCTACAGACTGGTAGTACTACAGACTGGTATCTACAGACTGGTAGTACTACAGACTGGTATCTACAGACTGGTAGTACTACAGACTGGTATCTACAGACTGGTATCTACAGACTGGTAGTACTACAGACTGGTATCTACAGACTGGTATCTACAGACTGGTATCTACAGACTGGTAGTACTACAGACTGGTATCTACAGACTGGTATCTACAGACTGGTATCTACAGACTGGTATCTACAGACTGGTAGTACTACAGACTGGTATCTACAGACTGGTATCTACAGACTGGTAGTACTACAGACTGGTATCTACAGACTGGTATCTACAGACTGGTAGTACTACAGACTGGTAGTATCTACAGACTGGTATCTACAGACTGGTATCTACAGACTGGTAGTACTACAGACTGGTATCTACAGACTGGTAGTACTACAGACTGGTATCTACAGACTGGTATCTACAGACTGGTAGTACTACAGACTGGTATCTACAGACTTGTATCTACAGACTGGTATCTACAGACTGGTAGTACTACAGACTGGTATCTACAGACTGGTAGTACTACAGACTGGTATCTACAGACTGGTATCTACAGACTGGTATCTACAGACTGGTAGTACTACAGACTGGTATCTACAGACTGGTAGTACTACAGACTGGTATCTACAGACTGGTATCTACAGACTGGTATCTACAGACTGGTAGTACTACAGACTGGTATCTACAGACTGGTAGTACTACCGACTGGTATCTACAGACTGGTAGTATCTACAGCTGGTACTCCACGAGGTATCTACAAGACTGGTATCTACAGACTGGTAGTACTACAGACTGGTATCTACAGACTGGTAGCTACTACAGACTGGTATCTACAGACTGTAGTACTAAGACTGGTATCTACAGACTGGTATCTACAGACTGGTAGTACTACAGACTGGTATCTACAGACTGGTATACTACAGACTGGTATCTACAGACTGGTATCTACAGACTGGTAGTATACAGACGGATCCTACAGACTGGTAGTACACAGACTGGTATCTACAGACTGGTATCTACAGACTGGTAGTACTACAGACTGGTATACTACAGACTGGTATCTACAGACTGGTATCTACAGACTTGGTATCTACAGACTGGTATACTACAGACTGGTATCTACAGACTGGTATCTACAGATGGTAGTACTACAAGACTGTGGGGTATCTACAGACTGGTATCTACAGACTGGTAGTACTACAGACTGGTATCTACAGACTGGTAGTACTACAGACTGGTATCTACAGACTGGTATCTACAGACTGGTATCTCTACTCTTTTTGGCCCAATCCCAATCCCAAATCCACCTCTAGACCTGCGTCACGCTTTGTTTTTTTGTCCGAGCCACACAGCTTTCTCCTTCCAGCTCTGATGATTTGAATCAGCTTGGGCAGAACCCAGAATGTGCACCCAAGTGGGGCCCAGGACAGAGTTTAGGCAGAACCCAGAATGTGCACCCAAGTGGGGCCCAGGACAGAGTTTGGGCAGAACCCAGAATGTGCACCCAAGTGGGGCCCAGGACAGAGTTTTAGGCAGAACCCAGAATGTGCACCAAGTGGGGTCCAGGACAGAGTTTGGGCAGAACCCAGAATGTGCACCCAAGTGGGGCCCAGGACAGAGTTTGGACAGAACCCAGAATGTGCACCCAAGTGGGGCCCAGGACAGAGTTTGGGCAGAACCCAGAATGTGCACCCAAGTGGGGCCCAGGACAGAGTTTGGGCAGAACCAGAATGTGCACCCAAGTGGGCCCAGGACAGAGTTTGGGCAGAACCCAGAATGTGCACCCAAGTGGGGCCCAGGACAGAGTTTGGGCAGAACCCAGAATGTGCACCCAAGTGGGGCCCAGGACAGAGTTTGGGCAGAACCCAGAATGTGCACCCAAGTGGGGCCCAGGACAGAGTTTGGGCAGAACCCAG
>NW_022261978.1:8654191-8659191 GCF_002021735.2 Oncorhynchus kisutch | reverse complement strand
TGAATGAGTAGGTGTTCTAAACCCTTGATGAGTAGGTGTTCTAAACCCTTGAATGAGTAGGTGTTCTAAACCCATGAATGAGTAAATGTGTCCAAACTGTTGACTGGTTCTGTATATCTAACTCTCTGTCTCTGTCCTTCCCTCTCTCTGCCTTTCAGACTTATCACACTGTCAGTCAGATCTCTCTCCCTCTTCTAGCAAATTGTTATTCTCCTCTCTTCTTTTCTGCGGTGAGTTTAGTTGAAAGAAGAATGAGTGAAGTGATTGGCACTAGAGGGAGGGAGGGAGGGAGGGAGGGAGGGAGGGAGGGAGGGAGGGAGGGAGGGAGGGAGGGGAGGGAGGGAGGGACAGGAAGTATAGTGGCAGGAATCAGAGGTAATGACCAGAAGAGAACAATGGATCAAATCAGGGAGTGAAAGAGAGGAAGAGGAAGGAAGAGGGAGGAAGAGGATGGGTAGAATATGTCAAACTAGGTCATAAATAGAAAGGAAAGAGGCAGAGGAACACATGACTTTTCATTTCTCTCTTTTACTCTCTTTGATGTAGAAGGCGATTAAAACGTCCCCACCTCTCCCTGATCACTTTCACAGCCATGTTGATGGTCAGTAAAACGTTTGGACCTCTCCCTGCTCACTTTCACAGCCATGTGATGGTCAGTAAAACGTTTGGACCTCTCCCTGCTCACTTTCACAGCCATGTTGATGGTCAGTAAAACGTTTGGACCTCTCCCTGCTCACTTTCACAGCCATGTTGATGGTCAGTAAAACGTTTGGACCTCTCCCTGCTCACTTTCACAGCCATGTTGATGGTCAGTAAAACGTTTGGACCTCTCCCTGCTCACTTTCACAGCCATGTTGATGGTCAGTAAAACGTTTGGACCTCTCCCTGCTCACTTTCACAGCCATGTTGATGGTCAGTAAAACGTTTGCAGAGAGAAAGAGAGAGAAACTTAGACACAGAGGAAGAGAGAGAGAGGAAGAGAGAGAGAAACTTAGGCACAGAGGAAGAGAGAGAGAAGAGAGAGAGAGCGAGAGAAACTGAAGCAGAGAGAAAGAGAGAGAGAGAGAGTGAGAGAGAGAGGAAGAGACAGAGAAACTGAGCAGAGAGAAAGAAAGAGAGAGAGTGAGAGAGAGAGAGGAAGAGTGAGAGAGAGAGAGAGGAAGAGACAGAGAGAGAGAAACTGAAGCAGAGAGAAAGAAAGAGAGAGTGAGAGAGAGTGTGAGAGAGAGTGTGAGAGAGAGTGTGAGAGAGAGAGGAAGAGTGAGAGAGGGAGAGAGGAAGAGACACAGAAACTGAAGCAGAGAGAGAGAGTGAGAGAAACTTAGGCACAGAGGAAGAGTGAGAGAGAGAGTGAGAGAAAGAGGAAGAGACAGAGAAACTGAGCAGAGAGAAAGAGAGAGAGAGAGAGAGAGTGAGAGAGAGAGAGGAAGAGACAGAGAAACTGAAGCAGAGAGAAAGAGAGAGAGAGAGTGAGAGAGAGGAAGAGACAGAGAAACTGAAGCAGAGAGAGAGAGAGAAAGGAAGAGAGAGAGACAGAGAGAGACAGAGAGAGAGAGAGAGACAGAGAGAGAGAGAGAGAGAGAGACACAGAGAGACAGAGAGAGACAGAGAGAGACGAGAGACAGAGAGAGACAGACAGAGACAGAGAGACAGAGAGAGACAGAGAGAGACAGACAGAGACAGAGAGACAGAAGAGAGAGAGAGAGAGACAGAGAAGAGAGAGAGAGAGAGAGACAGAGACAGAGACAGAGAACAGAGACAGAGAGACAGAGAGAGACAGAGAGAGAGAGAGAGAGAGAGAGAGAGAGAGAGAGAGAGAGAGAGAGACAGAGAGACAGAGAGAGACAGAGAGAGAACAGTGGTGATGTCATGTAGGGCAGATGGGGAAGATCCAGAAGATGTGCAAATTATGTTATTTCATGTCACAACAATATATCATATCAGTTAGACAACAATGTCGTTATTTGAATGTTGTTGATCTAATAAAGCGAACGTGGTTGTTCCATTGTATTGTTGTTCTGGTCTGTTTTCACCGAGTAAAACAGATCCACGATGCAGCTGTTTGTTTCTCTTTCTGAGCAGGAGGTCCAGACGGAGAATTTACCGAGAGTACTTGATTGGCTCAGGGTGCTGTCTGTCACACATGGGACACCAACCACGTCACCGCAGCAACCTGCTCGTCAGTAAACGCCCCTTTCTTCGACGCTCCATTGATTTACAATAGAAGTGCCTGCCCAAGAAGGCTCGTTGTCATTGGCCACAGATAAATCAACGTCCCATGCCCGGTAACTCTGATTGGACGGATGTGCCAAGTTAATAGATAGCTAGTGGTTTACCATGCACTGTCGCCACATCTTCAAACTAGAACGCTTAGCTATCACCTAGCCAGTCGTTTTCAAACGTAGCATTATGAAAGAAAATGTAGAGAAAAAAAACGTCTCGGGGCTCATTAGCCACGTAAATTTGGCCAACAATTAAAATAAAGCCAAGCTGGAAAAGAGGATTCAAGTGGAGTGGTTGGTGGTGACTAACAGCTGCTTGGAGGCTAGCTATAATACCCTATACAGGCTAGCTGTCTAGTTTAATCTATTACTATCTAGTTTAATATATTACTATCTAGTTTACTATATTACTATCTAGTTTTATCTATTACTAGCTAGTTTACTATATTACTATCTAGTTTAATCTATTACTAGCTAGTTTACTATATTACTATCTAGTTTAATCTATTACTAGCTAGTTTACTATATTACTATCTAGTTTAATCTATTACTAGCTAGTTTACTATATTACTATCTAGTTTTATCTATTACTAGCTAGTTTACTATATTACTATCTAGTTTTATCTATTGCTAGCTAGTTTACTATATTACTATCTAGTTTAATCTATTACTAGCTAGTTTACTATATTACTATCTAGTTTACTATATTACTATCTAGTTTTATCTATTACTAGCTAGTTTACTATATTACCAATTGCTATCTAGTTTATTCTATTACTAGCTAGTTTACTAAATTACTAGCTAGTTTACTAAATTACTATATCACTATCTAGTTTACTAAAGTACTAGCTAGTTTACTCTATTACTATATCACTATCTAGTTTACTAAAGTACTAGCTAGTTTACTCTATTACTAGCTAGTTTATAATATTACTAATTACTAGCTAATGTATTCTATTGCTAGCTAATTTACTCTATTACTGTCTAGTTTACTATATCACTATCTAGTTTACTAAATTACTAGCTAGTTTACAATATTACTAATTACTCGCTAGTTTACCATATTACTGATTACTAGCTAGTTTATTCTGTTACTAGCTAGTTTACTACATTGCTATATAGTTTACTACATTACTATCTAGATAACTATATAACTATCTTGATTCCTCTATTCCTAGCTAGTTTACTATATTAGCATCTATCATACTCAATTACCATCTAGTTTACTCAATTACTATCTTGTTCACTAAATTAATATCTAGTTTACTATATTACCAGCCATTTTACCCAAATACTAGCTAGTGTACTATATTACTATCTAGTTTACTCAATTACCATCTAGTTTACTATATTACTGGCTAGTTTACTAAATTAATATCTAGTTTACTATATTACTATCTAGTTTACTATATTACTGGCTAGTTTACTAAATTAATATGTAGTTTACTATATTACTATCTAGTTTACTATATCACTATCTAGTTTATTATATTACTATCTAGTTTACTATATCACTATCTAGTTTACTATATCACTATCTAGTTTACTATATCACTATCTAGTTTACTATATTACTATCTAGTTTACTATATTACTATCTAGTTTACTATATCACTATCTAGTTTATTATATTACTATCTAGTTTACTATATCACTATCTAGTTTACTATATCACTATCTAGTTTACTATATTACTATCTAGTTTACTATATTACTATCTAGTTTACTATATTACTATCTAGTTTACTATATTACTATCTAGTTTACTATATCACTATCTAGTTTACTATATCACTATCTAGTTTATTATATTACTATCTAGTTTACTATATCACTATCTAGTTTACTATATCACTATCTAGTTTACTATATTACTATCTAGTTTACTATATTACTATCTAGTTTATTTTATCACTATCTAGTTTACTATATTACTATCTAGTTTATTTTATCACTATATAGTTTACTATATTACTATCTAGTTTATTTTATCACTATATAGTTTACTTCATTACAAGCTAGTTTACTTTATTACTAGCTAGTTTACACTATAAATGTATGCTCCACTACCATGGTCTTCTGAGCAGTAAGAGTTAAAGATATCGGAAGTAACCACCAAAAAACTGATCATGACCCAAGTGCAAGAATGCTTGTGTGTGTGGCTCAAAACAAATTTCTGGGATTGGTGATGAGTGCATTCAATGTGTAGCCAGTGTAATGACTACAGTGTGCTGGTTTCCTATGGGCTTGACCCACCAATGTGCTCATGGTAAAACCCCCGCTGAGAGCGAGCGAGTATCTAGAGGGAGAGAAAGGGAAGATAAGGGGACATTGTGAGGGATAGAAGCAGACTGAAGAAAGGAAGTGACAGAGAAGGGAGAAATGAAGAGGGGAAGAGTGGAGGAGGAGGAGGAGGAGGAGGAGGAGGAGGAGGAGGAGGAGGAGGAGGAGAGAATGCATAAAGGGCAGAAGGCGAGGTCTTGTCATTGTATGAATGATTTATGATTTGACTCTACTGAGCTCAATGAATACAGAGTGCTTTACACACACACACACACAGACACACACACACACACACACACACACACACACACACACACAATCACATTTTAATGCACGCAATACAACATGCAAGCCAACAAACAAAAATGCACACACGTCAGAACACAGACACACACCGCGTTTAATGATGCTTGTGTGATGTGTGTCCATTCTCCATCTGCAGTGTAAATTGTTTTGTAGGATTCACAAACCACTATTCTCTCTTCCTCTCTTTTT
>NW_022261978.1:8639191-8649191 GCF_002021735.2 Oncorhynchus kisutch | reverse complement strand
AATATCTCTCTGAATGGATGAGTGTCTGTTAGTATGAATGGATGAGTGTTTGTTAGTATGAATGGATGAGTGTCTGTTAGTATGAATGGATGAGTGTCTGTAAGTATGAATGGATGAGTGTCTGTTAGTATGAATGGATGAGTGCTGGGGTAAAGCTATATAAATATCTCTCTGGCGGCATCAGTCAGTCTCCTGGTTTCCCCTGTGTAAATGTCCGTGGATCTCAACCCTGTTACCGGCCGTCTCATCCCGGTTACCGGCTGTGGAGGGCTGCCGTTAACCGTTGAAGCAGACGGGACCCAGTTGGAAGCCAAACTTCTGGTTGTTGTGTCCGAAGTCGGAGACAGAGACGTCGATGAGGGGGAGAGAGTCTGACTGAGGGGCATCAAACTCTAACACCGTCCTCTCCTGACCTGAAGCAGACTACAGGGAGAGATGGAGGAGCACATCAACAGATAGTACACTTCTACTACTGTGTGTGTGTGTATGTAGTGTGTGGTGTGTAGTGTGTGTATGTGTAGTGTGTGTGTCCTCTCCTGACCTGAAGCAGACTGCAGGGAGAGATGGAGGAGCACATCAACAGATAGTACACTTCTACTACTGTGTGTGTGTGTGTGTGTGTGTGTCCATTCCTGACCTGAACCAGACTACAGGGAGAGATGGAGGAGCACACCAACAGATATTACACTTCTACTACTGTGTGTGTGTGTGTGTGTGTAGTGTGTAGTGTGTGTGTGTAGTGTGTAGTGTGTAGTGTGTGTGTGTAGTGTGTAGTGTGTAGTGTATAGTGTATAGTGTATAGTGTGTAGTGTGTAGTGTATAGTGTGTAGTGTGTAGTGTGTAGTGTGTGTGTCATCTCCTGACCTGAAGCAGACTACAGGGAGAGATGGAGGAGCACATCAACAGATATTACACTTCTACTACTGTGTGTGTGTGTGTGTGTGTGTGTGTGTGTGTGTGTGTGTGTGTGTGTGTGTGTGTGTGTGTGTAGTGTGTGGTGTGTGTCCGTTTCTGACCTGAAGCAGACTACAGGGAGAGATGGAGGAGCACACCAACAGATATTACACTTCTACTACTGTGTGTGTGTGTGTAGTGTGTAGTGTGTAGTGTATAGTGTGTAGTGTATAGTGTGTAGTGTATAGTGTGTAGTGTATAGTGTGTAGTGTGTGTGTCCTCTCCTGACCTGAAGCAGACTACAGGGAGAGATGGAGGAACACATCAACAGATATTACACTTCTACTACTGTGTGTGTGTGTGTGTGTGTGTGTGTGTGTGTGTGTGTAGTGTGTAGTGTATAGTGTGTAGTGTGTAGTGTGTAGTGTGTAGTGTGTAGTGTATAGTGTGTGTGTCCTCTCCTGACCTGAAGCAGACTACAGGGAGAGATGGAGGAGCACATCAACAAGTGTGTTGTGTGATAGTGGTGGTGTTAGGACAGGTTGTATCAACAGTGTTTTGGTGATAGTGGTGGTGTTAGGACAGGTTGTATCAACAGTGTTTTGGTGATAGTGGTGGCGTTAGGACAGGTTGTATCAACAGTGTTTTGGTGATAGTGGTGGCGTTAGGACAGGTTGTATCAACAGTGTTTTGGTGATAGTGGTGGCGTTAGGACAGGTTGTATCAACAGTGTTTTGGTGATAGTGGTGGCGTTAGGACAGGTTGTATCAACAGTGTTTTGGTGATAGTGGTGGCGTTAGGACAGGTTGTATCAACAGTGTTTTGGTGATAGTGGTGGCGTTAGGACAGGTTGTATCAACAGTGTTTTGGTGATAGTGGTGGCGTTAGGACAGGTTGTATCAACAGTGTTGTGTGATAGTGGTGGCGTTAGGACAGGTTGTATCAACAGTGTTTTAGTGATAGTGTGATAGTGGTGGCTTTAGGACAGGTTGTGTCAACAGTGTGGCTGTTGTTCCTGGTCATGTTAATGCAGGTGCTGTCTCCGTGTTGTTAAAGATTGTTTCGTTTGGTAACAGTGTTTTTTACCTGGCAGCCGTCGTGCAGTGCTGTGATGTAGTGTGTCTGTTACCTGGCAGCAGTGTGTCTGTTACCTGGCAGCAGTGTGTCTGTTACCTGGCAGCCGTCGTGCAGTGCTGTGATGTAGTGTGTGTCCTGGTGCGTGAGCTCCTCTCCACTGCTCCCTCTGAAGCGCAGCGCATGCTGGTGGCTGAAGGTGGCGGTATGGAGCCAGGCAGCTGAGTTCTGACAGTGGTAGGTGAACGTCTGTCTGGATGAAGCACTCAACAGCTTAAGAAACACCAACTGGACTACATGGACCGGACTGCCATCTGAATCGGAATAGGAGAACTGGAGAGGGAGGGAGGGAGGGAGGGAGGGAGGAGAGGGAGGGAGGGGGGCAGGGAGGGAGGGGAGGGAGGGAGGGGGAGGGAGGAGAGGGAGGGAGGGAGGGAGGGAGGGAGGGAGGGAGGGAGGGAGGGAGGGAGGGAGGGAGGGAGGGGAGGAGAGGGATGGAGGGAGGGAGGGAGGGAGGGAGGGAGGGAGGGAGGGAGGGAGGGAGGGAGGGAGGGAGGGAGGGAGGGAGGGAGGGAGGGAGGGAGGGAGGGAGGAGGGAGGGAGGGAGGGGGAGGGATGGAGGGGGGATTGAGTATGAAAAAGGGATATATCATAGAGAGAGCAGGATCACAAGAAACACACACACACAGCGTACCTGCTTTCCTTTCCTGAACTGGCTGTACCAGGTACCAGGTTTCTCTCCTTTCCAGGAACTCAGCTTCACCTGTAGAAGACACGTCAGTCATTACAGTACATTCATCACTTCTCACTATACTGAACCCAGCTCTACCTGTAGTGATTTGTCCCTCGCTCACATGGAAGAGAGGAGAGTGATCGTGTGGACTCACCGACTGGGACTTCATGTCAGGGTACAGACATGTCTCTCCATCGGCCGTGAAGTTACAGAACACCTTGAAGGAGTCTCTATGGCAACCCTGGTTAGGGTCTATCCAGTACTCACCTACGTGGGGGTAGATTTGGGGTGGAGAGAGGTGGGAAAGAGAGATGGCGTGTAAAGCTCTGTTGATAATTTGATTATATAGGTTGTACATTGTTGATGTAGTGACAGACAGAGGTAGATACACTGAGAGGTAGGTACCATCAGTGAACTCTGGTGATAGACAGAGAGATAGATGTATAGATTGATATAGAGATCGCGATAGATAGAGAGATAGATGTATAGATGTATAGATTGATGTATAGATGTATAGATAGATGTATAGATAGATAGATGTATAGATAGATAGATAGATGTATAGATAGATAGATGTATAGATAGATAGATGTATAGATAGATAGATGTATAGATAGATGTATAGATGTATAGATGTATAGATAGATAGATAGATAGATAGATAGATAGATAGATAGATAGATAGATAGATAGATAGATAGATAGATAGATAGATAGATAGATAGATAGATAGATAGATAGATAGATAGATAGATAGATAGATAGATAGATAGATAGATAGATAGATAGATAGATAGATAGATAGATAGATAGATAGATAGATGTATAGATAGATGTATAGATGTATAGATGTATAGATAGAT
This sequence comes from Oncorhynchus kisutch, assembly GCF_002021735.2. Classification (NCBI taxonomy): domain Eukaryota; kingdom Metazoa; phylum Chordata; class Actinopteri; order Salmoniformes; family Salmonidae; genus Oncorhynchus; species Oncorhynchus kisutch. Next base: position 8,645,627 of record NW_022261978.1, on the reverse strand, counting down.
AGATAGATAGATAGATAGATAGATAGATAGATAGATAGATAGATAGATAGATAGATAGATAGATAGATAGATAGATAGATAGATAGATAGATAGATAGATAGATAGATGATGATAGATTGGTATGTACCATCAGTGTACTTTGGGAACAACAGCTGTAGCTCCTTGCAGGTTCGGGCTGGATACTGGTAGGTCCCCAGGGGGTCCTCAGACCCTCTACCTCCGTCCTCATAGAAGAGAGAGAAGCAAACACCTCCTCCATCTCTTTCTCCTCCTCCTGCCCTGCCTGGTCTGCCTGCATCCTCTCCTCCTCCCCCTCCTCCCTTCCCTCCATCCCCTCTTGCTCTTCCTCGTCTTCCAGAGCGGCCCCGTCAAAGGAAGAGTGTTGCCTCCTCCTCCTTCCTCTCTCCTGCACCGGGAGAGACTGAAGACCCACCGCAGGGAGACCCTGAGAGGAGGAGAGGCATTTATAAATGAGGTTCTAAGGTTCTATGTAAAGGTTTCATGTGATCTTCTGAGGTTCTGATGGAGGTTCTATGTGAAGGTTCTAGGTGATGTTCTAAGGTTCTATTTGGAGGTTATTTGTGGAGGTTCTATGCAGTGGTTCTTGGTGTGGCTCTATGGTTTTATGTGGAGGTTCTAGATGAAGTTCTAAGGTTCTAAGCAGATGTACTTGGTGGAACTCACAGGAGGTCCAGGAGGGCCAGCAGGACCTGTATCTCCGATAGCACCAATGGGACCCTGATTCCCTTTAGAACCCTTCTGTCCTACTCTACCCTAAGAGAGAGAGAGAGAGAGAGAGAGAGAGAGAGAGAGAGAGAGAGAGAGAGAGAGAGAGTGCACGCATGACACAGAAAGAGAGAGAGAGAAAGAGAGGAGAGAGGGAGAAAGCAAATTAATTGACAATGGTCACTGATCAAAACCTTAGAAAAACCTTGACAAAGTACAGGCTCAGTGAGCACAGCCTTGCCATTGAGAAGGGTAGACACAGGAAAAACAGCAGAACCTGAGATGGAGCTGCATTTCCTGACAAAATGTCAAAAATATAAAACAATTAAAGTGTCATTTCCCCAAATTTGACAACCTTATTCGTAGGCTAGCCATCCTGTTGGGGGAGGACGCAGAGATCTGTGGGTTGGCAGCGCACTACATTGCTGCCTGCCATAAGATAAGGGACAGAGTCTGACAGACCAATCAACCTGCACATGTCCTCTACTGTATGCTAATTGTTATCGACCCTTGGTTATTGTTGTTACTGTTGTCCTGTTGACAATGTTGTTCTCATTATTTTCATATTGTAAATATCCAAAGCAAGCTTTGGCAATAGTTATATTGCTATGTCATGCCAATAAAGCAAATTGATTTGAATTGAATAGAGAGAGAGAGAGAGAGAGAGAGAGAGAGAGAGAGAGAGAGAGAGAGAGACAGAGAGGAGAGAGACAGAGAGAGAGAGACAGAGAGAGAGAGAGAGAGACAAAGAGAAAGACAGAGAGAGAGAGAGAGAGACAGAGACAGAGACAGAGACAGAGAGAGAAAGAGGAGAGAGAAAGAGAGAGAGAAAGAGGAGAGAGAGAGAGAAAGAGAGAAAGAGAAAGAAAGAGAGAGACAGAGACAGAGAGAGAAAGAGAAAGAGAGAGAGAGAGAGAGAAAGAGAGACAAAGAGAAAGAGAGACAGAGACAGAGACAGAGACAGAGACAGAGAGAGAGGATGTATGGGTCTATAGTAGTAATTGTAATAGTAATAGTATAGTAATAATAATAGTAACTAATAGTAATAATAATATTAATGTAATAGTAATAGTATAGTAATAATAATAGTAACTAATAGTAATAGTGATAGTATGTAATAGTAATAGTATAGTAATAATAATAGTAACTAATTGTAATAGTGATAGTATGTAATAATAACAGTAATAATAATAGTAACTAATAGTAATAATAATATTAATGTAATAGTAATAGTATAGTAATAATAATAGTAACTAATTGTAATAGTGATAGTATGTAATAATAACAGTAATAATAATAGTAACTAATAGTAATAGTAATAGAAATAGATAGTGATACTCACAGAGAGACCAGGTAGACCTGGAGGACCATTAGGACCTGCTAGACCAACCAGACCCTGAAACAACAAACACACCGTCAATGCAACAACATGTACGTGTGTGTGATGCAGGTGGTTTGCAACCACCATAAGTAACTTTGCGAGACACGGTCCAGGATTTAGTTGAAAGGGCAGTATGTATCAGACCAAGAGCCTTGGATTGACGTGTGTGTGTGTGTGTGTGTGTGTGTGTGTCACCTCGTCTCCTTTGGGTCCCAGTAGACCCTGGTTCCCTGGAAATCCTCTGTCTCCCTTCTCTCCAAACTCTCCTGGAGGGCCAATCAGCCCAATCAGACCTCCATGACCCTACACACATAACACACACTTAGATAGCACTGTGATGACCCTACACACATAACACACACTTAGATAGCACTGTGATGACCCTACACACATAACACACACTTAGATAGCACTGTGATGACCCTACACACATAACGCACACTTAGATAGCACTGTGATGACCCTACACACATAACACACACTTAGATAGCACTGGGGGGAGGGGGTTATGTGTGATGACCCTACACACACATACAGTGAGGGAAAAAAGTATTTCTGGTTTTGTACGTCTGCCCACTGACAAAGAAATGATTAGTCTATCATTTTAATGTGAGGTTTATTTGAACAGTGAGAGACAGAATAACAAAATAACAAAAAAATTCAGAAAAACTCATGTCAAAAATGTTATACATTTATTTGCATTTTAATGAGGGAAATAAATATTTGACCCCTCTGCAAAACATGACTTAATACTTGGTGGCAAAACCCTTTTTTGGCAATCACAGAGGTCAGACGTTTCTTGTAGTTGGCCACCAGGTTTGCACACATCTCAGGAGGGATTTTGTCCCACTCCTCTTTGCAGATCTTCTCCAAGTCATTAAGGTTTCGAGGCTGACGTTTGGCAACTCGAACCTTCAGCTCCCTCCACATATTTTCTATGGGATTAAGGTCTGGAGACTGGCTAGGCCACTCCAGGACCTTAACGTGCTTCTTCTTGAGCCACTCCTTTATTGCCTTGGCTGTGTGTTTTGGGTCATTGTCATGCTGGAATACCCATCCACGACCCATTTTCAATGCCCTGGCTGAGGGAAGGAGGTTCTCACCCAAGATTTGATGGTACATGGCCCTGTCCATCGGCCCTTTGATGCGGTGAAGTTGTCCTGTCCCCTTAGCAGAAAAACACCCATAAGGCATAATGTTTCCACCTCCATGTTTGACGGTGGGGATGGTATTCTTGGGGTCAAAGGCAGCATTCCTCCTCCGAGTTGAGTTGATGCCAAAGAGCTCCATTTTGGTCTCATCTGACCACAACACTTTCACCCAGTTGTCCTCTGAATCATTCAGATGTTCATTGGCAAACTTCAGACGGGCATGTATATGTGCTTTCTTGAGCAGGGGGACCTTGCGGGCGGTGCAGGATTTCAGTCCTTCATGGCGTAATGTGATACCAATTGTTTTCTTGGTGACTATGGTCCCAGCTGCCTTGAGATCATTGACAAGATCCTCCCGTGTAGTTCTGGGCTGATTCCTCATGATCATTGCAACTCCACGAGGTGAGATCTTGCATGGAGCCCCAGGCCGAGGGAGATTGACAGTTCTTTTGTGTTTCTTCCATTTGCGAATAATCGCACCAACTGTTGTCACCTTCTCACCAAGCTGCTTGGCGATGGTCTTGTAGCCCATTCCAGCCTTGTGTAGGTCTATAATCTTGTCCCTGACATCCTTGGAGAGCTCTTTGGTCTTGGCCATGGGGGAGAGTTTGAAATCTGATTGATTGATTGCTTCTGTGGACAGGTGTCTTTTATACAGGTAACAAACTGAGATTAGGAGGACTCCCTTTAAGAGTGTGCTCCTAATCTCAGCTTGTTACCTGTATAAAAGACACCTGGGAGCCAGAAATCTTTCTGATTGAGAGGGGGTCAAATACTCAATTTATAACATTTTTGACATGCGTTTTTCTGGATTTTTTTGTTGTTATTCTGTCTCTCACTGTTCAAATAAACCTACCATTAAAATTATAGACGGATCATTTCTTTGTCAGTGGGCAAACGTACAAAATCAGCAGGGGATCAAATATTGTTTTCCCTCACTGTAGCACACACTTAGTTAGCACTGGGGGGGGGGGGGTCTGTGTGTGTGTGTTGTCACCTTGTCTCCCTTCCTGCCTGGATCTCCCTTCAACCCCGGTAGTCCTGGAGGACCCTGTGGGAAAGAGGACAGAGGGCAAAGGTGACAAGAGGTCAAGCTAGAGCTCAAACTAGAGGTCAGAGTAGAGTTCCAAGGTCACGTAGGGTTCCAAGGTCACATAGGTGTCCGTCCCAAATGGGACATAGGTCTTCCTATTCCCTATATACTGCACTACTTTAGACCAGGGAACACTACTTTAGACCAGGGAACATAGGTCTTCCTATTCCCTATATAGTGCATTACTTTAGATCAGGGTACATAGATCTAGGGCAATTTGGGACACAGACTTAGTAAACTAGCCTTAGTAAACTAGCCTTAGTAAACCAGCCATGTAAATTATCCTTAGTAAACTAGCCATAGTAAATCAGCCTTAGTAAACGAGCCTTAGTAAACTAGCCTTAGTAAACCAGCCTTAGTGAACTAGCCTGAGTACACTAGCCTTAGTAAACTAGCCTGAGTACACTAGCCTTAGTAAACCAGCCTTAGTGAACTAGCCTTAGTAAACTAGCCTTAGTAAACCATCCATGTAAATTATCCTTATTAAACGAGCCTTAGTAAACGAGCCTCAGTAAACTAGCCTTAGTAAACCAGCCTTAGTAAACTAGCCTGAGTACACTAGCCTTAGTAAACTAGCCTTAGTAAACTAGCCTTAGTAAACTAGCCTGAGTACACTAGCCTTAGTAAACCAGCCATGTAAATTATCCTTAGTAAACTAGCCATAGTAAATTATCCTTAGTAAACGAGCCTTAGTAAACTAGCCTTAGTAAACTAGCCTTAGTAAACCAGCCTTAGTAAACTAGCCTTAGTAAACTAGCCTTAGTAAACCAGCCATGTAAATTATCCTTAGTAAACTAGCCATAGTAAATTATCCTTAGTAAACGAGCCTTAGTAAACTAGCCTTGGTAAACTAGCCTTGGTAAACTATCCTTAGTAAACTAGCCTTAGTAAACTAGCCTTAGTAAACTAGCCTTAGTAAACCAGCCTTAGTAAACTAGCCTTAGTAAACCAGCCTTAGTAAACTAGCCTGAGTACACTAGCCTTAGTAAACTAGCCTTAGTAAACGAGCCTTAGTAAACTAGCCTTGGTAAACTATCCTTAGTAAACTATCCTTAGTAAACTAGCCTTAGTAAACGAGCCTTAGTAAACTAGCCTTAGTAAACTAGCCTGAGTACACTAGCCTTAGTAAACCAGCCATGTAAATTATCCTTAGTAAACTAGCCATAGTAAATTATCCTTAGTAAACGAGCCTTAGTAAACTAGCCTTAGTAAACTAGCCTTAGTAAACCAGCCTTAGTAAACTAGCCTTAGTAAACTAGCCTTAGTAAACCAGCCATGTAAATTATCCTTAGTAAACTAGCCATAGTAAATTATCCTTAGTAAACAAGCCTTAGTAAACTAGCCTTGGTAAACTATCCTTAGTAAACTAGCCTTAGTAAACCAGCCTTAGTAAACTAGCCTTAGTAAACGAGCCTTAGTAAACTAGCCTTAGTAAACCAGCCTTAGTAAACTAGCCTTGGTAAACTAGCCTCGGTAACCTAGTCTTAGTGAATAAGCCTAAGTAAACCAACCTTAGTAAACTTAGTAAACAATAACTTGTGTTTGTAGAGACTGATACAGGATGTATGGGTCTATAGTAGTGACTGAGATAGGGCTGTAGACTGATACAGGATGTATGGGTCTATAGTAGGGTCTATGGGTCTATAGTAGTGACTGAGATAGGGCTGTAGACTGATACAGGATGTATGGGTCTATAGTAGGGTCTATGGGTCTATAGTAGTGACTGAGATAGGGCTGTAGACTGATACAGGATGTATGGGTCTATAGTAGTGACTGAGATAGGGCTGTAGACTGATACAGGATGTATGGGTCTATAGTGGTGACTGAGATAGGGCTGTAGACTGATACAGGATGTATGGGTCTATAGTAGTGACTGAGATAGGGCTGTAGACTGATACAGGATGTATGGGTCTATAGTAGTGACTGAGATAGGGCTGTAGACTGATACAGGACGTATGGGTCTATAGTAGTGACTGAGATAGGGCTGTAGACTGATACAGGATGTATGGGTCTATAGTAGTGACTGAGATAGGGCTGTAGACTGATACAGGATGTATGGGTCTATAGTAGTGACTGAGATAGGG